>NC_060175.1:5434939-5437439 GCF_021184085.1 Oncorhynchus gorbuscha
TTTGTCCTTAAGCCATTTTGCCACAACTTTGGAAGTATGCTTGGGGTCATTCTCCATTTTGAAGAACCATTTGCGACCAAGCTTTAACTTCCCTACTGATATCTTGAGATGTTACTTCAATATATCCACATAATTTTCCTACCTCATGATGCCATCTATCTTGTGAAGTGCACCAGTCCCTCCTGCAGCAAAGCACCCCCACAACATGATGTTGCCACCCCCGTGCTTCACGGTTGGGATAGTGTTCTTCGGCTTGCAAGCCTCCCCCTTTTTCCTCCAAACACAACGATGGTCATTATGGCCAAACAGTTCTATTTTTGTTTCATCAGACCAGAGGACATTTCTCCAAAAAGTACGATCTTTGTCCCCATGTGCAGTTGCAAACCGTAGTCTGGCTTTTTTATGGCGGTTTTGCAGCAGTGGCTTCTTCCTTGCTGAGCGGCCTTTCAGGTTATTTAAAAAATATATATATTTCACATTTATTTAACCAGGTAAGCTAGTTGAGAACAAGTTCTCATTTGCAACTGTGACCTGGCCAAGATAAAGCATAGCAATTCGACACATACAACAACACAGAGTTACACATGGAATAAACAAAACATACAATCAATAATACAGTAGAACAAAAGAAAACAAAAAGTCTATATACAGTGAGTGCAAATGAGGTAAGATAAGGGAGTAAAGGCCGTGGTGGCGAAGTAATTACAATATAGCAATTAAACACTGGAATGGTAGATGTGTGCGAAAGATGGATGTGGAAGTAGAGATACTGGGGTGCAAAGGAGCAAGATAAATAAATGCAGTATGGGGATGAGGTAGTTGGATGGGGTAGAGGTGCAGTGATCTATGAGATGCTCTGAAAGCTGGTGCTTAAAGTTAGTGAGAGAGAGATGAGTCTCCAGCTTCAGTGATTTTAGCAATTCGTTCCAGTCATTGGCAGCAGACAACTGGAAGGAAAGGTGGCCAAAGGAAGTGTTGGGAGTGCGTGCTACGGGAGTGTGTGCTACGGGTAGGTGCTGCTGTGGTGACCAGTGAGCTGAGATAAGACCGGGCTTTACCCAGCATACTTATAGATGACCTGGAGCCAGTGGGTTTGGCGACGAATTTGAAGCGAGGGCCAGCCAACGAGAGCATACAGGTCGCAGTGGTTGCTAGTATATGGGGCTTTGGTGACAAAACGTATAGCACTGTGATAGTCTGCATCCAATTTTCTGAGGAGTGTTGGAGGCTATTTTGTAGATGACATCGCCGAATTCAAGGATTAGTAGGATAGTCAGTTTTACGAGGGAAAAGTATCTCTCTGTATTTTGCTCTGTTCATCTTTGCCTCAATCCAGACTAGTCTCCCAGTCCCTGTCGCTGAAAAACATTCTGAAGTGCAATCGTGGTTTCATCGTACCAGAGAATCTTTTTTTCTTATGGTCTGAGAGCCTTTTTGCAAACTCCAAGTGGGCTGTCATGTGACTTTTACTGAGGGGTGGCTTCGGTCTGGCCACTCTACCATAAAGGCCTGATTGGTGGAGTGCTGAAGACATGGTTGGCCTTTTGGAAGATTCTCCCATCTCCACAGAGGAACTCTGGAGCTCTGTCAGAGTGACCATCGGGTTCTTGGTCACCTCCCTGACCAAGGCCCTTCTCCCCGACTGCTCAGTTTGGCCAGGCGGACAGCTTGAGGAAGAGTCTTGGTGGTTCTAAACTTCTTCCATTTAAGAATGATGGAGGCCACTGTGTTCTTGGGGACCTTCAATACTGCAGAAATGTTTTGGTACCCTTCCCCAGATCTGTGCCTTGACAAAATCCTGTCTTGGAGCTCTACAGATAATTCCTTCGACCTCATGGCTTGGTTTTTGCTCTGGCATGCACTGTCAACTGTGGGACCTAGAGATAGACAGGTATGTGCCTTTCCAAATCATGTCCAATCAATTGAATTTACCACAGGAGGATTTCAACCAAGTTGTAGAAACATCTCAAGGAGGATCAATGGAAACAGGATGTACCTGAGCTCAATTTCGAGTCTCATAGCGAAGTGTCTGAACACTTATAAATATATTGAACACTTATGTAAATATATAGTGTGCCCTGTTTGGTCCTCGTACCATGTGTTTGTTCCTGGACATTGACTATTACCTCTGTCTTCAGTGCTGTACTGGTGGGAAGTATATTTACATTACAGATATATGCGGAAGATGTATGTATTGACTGTGTGGATATGTGTGTTATTGTATTTGTGCCATATGATGCTGCAATTCTTCTCTTCTTTGACCTTTTTCTTTGGTGATAAATGGACCATATGTGGTGGTATTAGGACAGGTACATACAGATATATAGGCCATATGTGACTGTATTAGGACAGGTACATACAGATAAATGGGCCATATGTAATATGTGGTGGTGATGGGACAGGTACATACAGATATATGGGCCATATGTAATATGTGGTGGTGTTAGGACAGGTACATACAGATATATGAACCATATGTAATATGTGGTGGTGTTAGGAC
>NC_060175.1:5442439-5467439 GCF_021184085.1 Oncorhynchus gorbuscha
CCAGATCAATGTGGAGCTATATACAGGAAGTACCAGTACCAGATCAATGTGGAGCTATATACAGGAAGTACCAGTACCAGATCAATGTGGAGCTATATACAGGAAGTACCAGTACCAGATCAATGTGGAGCTATATACAGGAAGTACCAGATCAATGTGGAGCTATATACAGGAAGTACCAGATCAATGTGGAGCTATATACAGGAAGTACCAGATCAATGTTGAGGTATATACAGGAAGTACCAGATCATTGTGGAGCTATATACAGGGAGTACCAGATCAATGTGGAGCTATATACAGGAAGTACCAGATCAATGTTGAGCTATATACAGGAAGTACCAGATCAATGTGGAGCTATATACAGGAAGTACCAGATCAACGTGGAGCTATATACAGGAAGTACCAGATCAATGTGGAGCTATATTAACCAGTACCAGATTAATGTGGAGCTATATACAGGAAGTACCAGATCAATGTGGAGCTATATACAGGAAGTACCAGTACCAGATCAATGTGGAGCTATATACAGGAAGTACCAGTACCAGATCAATGTGGAGCTATATACAGGGAGTACCAGTACCAGATCATTGTGGAGCTATATACAGGAAGTACCAGTACCAGATCACTGTGGAGCTATATACAGGGAGTACCAGATCAATGTGGAGCTATATACAGGAAGTACCAATACCAGATCAATGTAGAGCTATATACAGGGACTACCAGGACCAGATCAATGTGGAGCTATATACAGGGTGTACCATATCAATGTGAGCTATATACAGGGAGTAGCAGATCCATGTGGAGCTATGTGTGTGGGACTACCAGGACCAGATCAATATGGAGCTATATGGGACTACCAGGACCAGATCAATGTGAGCTATATACAGGGTGTACCATATCAATGTGAGCTATTGGGTACCAGATCAATGTGGAGCTATATACAGGGAGTACCAGATCAATGTGGAGCTACATACAGGAGTACCAGATCAATGTGGAGCTATATACAGGAAGTACCAGATCAATGTGGAGCTATATACAGGAAGTACCAGATCAATGTGGAGCTATATACAGGAAGTACCAGATCAATGTGGAGCTATATACAGGAAGTACCAGATCAATGTGGAGCTATATACAGGAAGTACCAGTACCAGATCAATGTGGAGCTATATACAGGAAGTACCAGTACCAGATCAATGTGGAGCTATATACAGGAAGTACCAGATCAATGTGGAGCTATATACAGGAAGTACCAGTACCAGATCAATGTGCAGAGGTACGAGGTATTTGAGGTAGATATGTACATGAAGGCAGGGTAAAGTGACTAGACATCAGGATAGATAATAATAAGGTATTGTGTGTGTGTGTGTGTGTGTGTGTGTGTGTGTGTGTGTGTGTGTGTGTGTGTGTGTGTGTGTGTGTGTGTGTGTGTGTGTGTGTGTGTGTGTGTGTGACTGTTTGCACGTTTTTATTTGTGTGTCAGTGTCAGTGTAGCACTGGACCTATCTAGCACTAACTATCGAAACACTCACAAGACTGTATACACACTACATACACAGTCACGCTACACTGACACTCACACACACACACACACACACACACACACACACACACACACACACACACACACACACACACACACACACACACACACACACACACACACACACACACACACACACACACACACACACACACACACACACACACACACACACACACACACACACACACACACACACACACACACACACAATACCTTATTATTATCTATCCTGATGTCTAGTCACTTTACCCTGCCTTCATGTACATATCTACCTCAAATACCTTGTAACTACTGCCTGTCACACCATGTAGATACTGCCTGTCACACCATGTAGATACTGCCTGTCACACCATGTAGATACTGCCTGTCACACCGTGTAGATACTGCCTGTCACACCATGTAGATACTGCCTGTCACACCGTGTAGATACTGCCTGTCACACCGTGTAGATACTGCCTGTCACACCGTGTAGATACTGCCTGTCACACCATGTAGATACTGCCTGTCACACCGTGTAGATACTGCCTGTCACACCATGTAGATACTGCCTGTCACACCGTGTAGATACTGCCTGTGACACCGTGTAGATACTGCCTGTCACACCGTGTAGATACTGCCTGTGACACCGTGTAGATACTGCCTGTCACACCGTGTAGATACTGCCTGTCACACCGTGTAGATACTGCCTGTCACACCATGTAGATACTGCCTGTCACACCATGTAGATACTGCCTGTCACACCATGTAGATACTGCCTGTCACACCATGTAGATACTGCCTGTCACACCATGTAGATACTGCCTGTCACACCGTGTAGATACTGCCTGTCACACCGTGTAGATACTGCCTGTCACATGTTCCTTTTCATTATGTATTCATTGGTTGCTTCCCAAATGGTACCCATGGCTCCCTATGTAGTGCACTGCTGTTGAGAAGTTAAAAAGTAGTGCACTTTGTAGAGTACAGAGTGTCATTTGGGATGCAGTATAACATAGTTTCTCAAGGACACCTGAAGGTTGTGTCCCTCTTCGTACAAGGATAATCCCCAAGCTCCACGGAGGAGTGTTATACCTCCAATATGGAATAATCCAGATCATAGATACGTAGCTACCTGGAAAAGGTTCTCTCTCTGAATGGTTCTAGAGTTCTATCCCTGTATGGTTCTTGAGTTCTATCTCTGTATGGTTCTTGAGTTCTATCTCTGTATGGTTCTAGAGTTCTATCTCTGTGTGGTTCTAGAGTTCTATATCTGTATGGTTCTAGAGTTCTATCTCTGAATGGTTCTATAGTTCTATCTCTGAATGGTTCTATAGTTCTATCTCTGAATGGTGCGAGAGTTCTATCTCTCTATGGTTCTAGGTTCTAGAGTTCTATCTCTGCATGTGTTCTAGAGTTCTATTTGTGTATGGTTCTAGAGTCCTATCTCTTTATGGTTCTAGAATTCTATCTAATGGTGCGAGAGTTCTATCTCTGAATGGTGCGAGAGTTCTATCTCTGAATGATGCTAGAGTTCTATCTCTCTATGGTTCTGGAGTTCTATCTCTGCATGTGTTCTAGAGTTCTATTTCTGTATGGTTCTAGAGTTCCATCACTGTGTGGTTCTAGTTCTCTCTCTCTGCATGTGTTCTAGAGTCATGGTTCTGGTGTACCTGGAATCGTTGCATGGTTTTAGAACACAGGGAATATTCATGGGAGAACACCAGTGTTTCCATCCAACCATAGGGATCGTGATGTAACCTACTGTATAGCGTTGCCATGGTAATCTATTTTTAGCCACTGGGAAAGAGAAAAAGACAAACTGCTAAAATATGCGATATGGTTCATGTTCACTCTCACATTCAATTAAATTCTCCGTCCTCTGGGAATGCTGACAAGTTTTTTTAAGGATCACGACTGGGTTATGTGTGTGAGTGATTTGTCAGACCTGTTTTAGCTAGCCAACCTACTCTAAATGAGGTTCCACTTCCTCATCAGTGACTTGTCATTATGAGTGTACTGGTGTCCTGGTGTCCTACCCACAGTAATGAGAAGAATCAGTGATTGAGTACCAAATGGAACCCTAATCCCTATATTAGATACACATCTCTCTCTCTCTCTCTCTCTCTCTCTCTCTCTCTCTCTCTCTCTCTCTCTCTCTCTCTCTCTCTCTCTCTCTCTCTCTCTCTCTCTCTCTCTCTCTCTCTCTGTATCCCTCACTCTCTATCTCTCTCTCTGTATCCCTCACTCTCTCTCTCTCTCTCTCTCTCTCTGTATCCCTCTCTCTCTCTCTCTCTCTCTCTCTCTCTCTCTCTCTCTCTCTCTCTCTCTCTCTCTCTCTCTCTCACTCTCTCTCTCTCTCTCTCTCTCTCTCTCTCTCTCTCTCTCTCTCTCTCTCTCTCTCATCACTCTCTACCTCTCTCTCTTTCTCTTTCTCTCTCTCTGTCTCTCTCTTTTCTCTCTCTCTCTCTCTCTGTATCTCTCTCTCTCTCTCTCTCTCTCTCTCTCTCTCTCTCTCTCTCTCTCTCTCTCTCCTTCTGTCTCTTTTCAATTCATCAGGGCTTTATTGGCATGGGAAACGTGTTAGAAATGAACAGTGAACATTGCACTCAAAAAGGTTTGAAAATGAAAGACATTTCAAGCGTTCTATTTAATCAGTTACAGTATGTACAGACTTTTTAGCGATGTGCAAATAGTTGTAGTGTGAAAAGTAGGAGAAGATCAAATAAACAGATAAATATTTACAATGTTGTTTGTGTTCCTCTGGTTGTCCTTTTCTCTTGTGGCAACGGGCCACAAATATCGCAGCTGTGATTTGCACACTGTGGCATTTCCCCTAACAGATATGGGAGTTTATCAGTGTTTGATTTGTTTTCAAATTCTTTGAGGGTCTGTGTGATCTGTGGGGAAAAGAATGTATCTCTAAAGTTGTCATACATTTGTCAGGAGGTTAGGAAGTGTAGCTCAGTTTCCACCTCATTTTGTGGACAGTGGGTGCACAGCCTGTCTTCTCTTTCAAACTGCGGCCTTTCTCAATGAAGTTTGGTTCAGTCACAGTGGTCAGGTATTCTGCCACTGTGTATTCTCTGTTCAGGGCCAAATAGCATTCCAGTTTGCTATGTTTTTTGGTTGATTCTTTCCAGTGTGTCAAATATTTCGCTTTTTGCGTTCTCATAATTGAGTTGGGTCTAAATGTGTTGCTGTCCAAGGGCTTTGTGGCTCATCTCTCTGTAGGTGAGGGCTCTGTGTGGTCTGTTTGTGTTTGTGAACAGAGTCTCAGAACCAGATGGCTGAGGGGACTCTTCTCTAGGCTCATCTCTCTGTAGGTGATGGCTCTGTGGGGTCTGTTTGTGTTTGTGAACAGAGTCTCAGTACCAGATGGCTGAGGGGACTCTTCTCTAGGCTCATCTCTCTGTAGGTGAGGGCTCTGTGGGGTCTGTTTCTGTTTGTGAACAGAGTCTCAGTACCAGCTGGCTGAGGGGACTCTTCTCTAGGCTCATCTCTCTGTAGGTGAGGGCTCTGTGGGGTCTGTTTCCTGTTTGGTCTTACAGTTAAAAGTCTTACCAGCTGGCTGGAGGGACTCTTCACACAGCCATCCGGTAGGCTGATGCTCTGCTGATAATATGCCATTTAGACCTGTTATCCAAAGGTCTTACTCACAGTCATGTGTGCATACATTCTAGACCGTGGTCCACAATCGCCACTCCCTGGAACAGCTGCTCTACCAACTGAGCTGATGCTCTCATGCATGTTTCAGTGTTACATGCATAGAAGTAACTTAGCACGTCTGGTCGGCTCGTGTCACTGTGCAGCTTCCCTTTCCAGTCTGTAATAGTTTTCCAGCCCTGCCACGTCCGACGAGCGTCGGAGCCGGTGCAGTACTATTCGATCTTAGTCCTGTATTGATGTGTGTGTGTGTGTGTGTGTGTGTGTGTGTGTGTGTGTGTGTGTGTGTGTGTGTGTGTGTGTGTGTGTGTGTGTGTGTGTGTGTGTGTGTGTGTGTGTGTGTGTGTGTGTGTGTGTGTGTTCTCATGTGGTCCTGTGTGTGTCTGTTTGCGATGCTGTGAGACATCAATGTGCCTCTATCTCTTCTCACACAGAGCAAGACAATTAAAAACAGAATGCTTAATGAGTCTATATATAACTGTAGTATTTAGAGCACGGGCTGGTGGGAATTCTACCATTCTAACACCTCTCTCTCACTCTCACCCTCACACATCCACTCTTACTCCCACCCTCTCTCTGTCTCTCTCTCTCTCTCAATTCTCAATTCTCAATTCAAGGGCTTTATTGGCATGGGAAACATGTGTTAACATTGCCAAAGCAAGTGAGGTAGATAATATATAAAGTGAATATATAAAGTGAAATAAACAATAAAAATGAACAGTAAACATTACACATACAGAAGTTTCAAAACAATAAAGGCATTACAAATGTCATATTATATATATGCAGTGTTTTAACAATGTACAAATGGTTAAGGAATACAAGGGAAAATAAATTAGCATAAATATGGATTGTATTTACTATGGTGTAGTTCTTCACTGGTTGCCCTTTTCTCGTGGCAACAGGTCACAAATCTTGCTGCTGTGATGGCACACTGGTATTTCACCCAGTAGAAAGTGGGAGTTTATCAAAATTGGATTGGTTTTCGAATTCTTTGTGGATCTGTGTAATCTGAGGGAAATATGTCTCTCTAATATGGTCATACATTGGGCAGGAGGTTAGGAAGTACAGCTCAGTTTCCACCTCATTTTGTGGGCAGTGAGCACATAGCCTGTCTTCTCTTGAGAGCCATGTCTGCCTACGGCGGCCTTTCTCAATAGCAAGGCTATGCTCACTGAGTCTGTACATAGTCAAAGCTTTCCTTAATTTTGGGTCAGTCACAGTGGTCAGGTATTCTGCCGCTGTGTACTCTCTGTGTAGGGCCAAATAGCATTCTAGTTTGCTCTGTTTTTTTGATAATTCTTTCCAAAGTGTCAAGTAATTATCTTTTTGATTTCTCATGATTTGGTTGGGTCTAATTGTGCTGATGTCCTGGGGCTCTGTAGGGTGTGTTTGTGTTTGTGAACAGAGCCCCAGGACCAGCTTGCTTAGGGGACTCTTCTCCAGGTTCATCTCTCTGTAGGTGATGGCTTTGTTATGGAAGGTTTGGGAATCGCTTCCTTTTAGGTGGTTATAGAATTTAACGGCTCTTTTCTGGATTTTGATAATTAGTGGGTATCGGCCTAATTCTGCTCTGCATGCATTATTTGGTGTTCTACGTTGTACACGGAGGATATTTTTGCAGAATTCTGCGTGCAGAGTCTCAATTTGGTGTTTGTCCCATTTTGTGAAGTCTTGGTTGGTGAGCGGACCCCGGACCTCACAACCATAGAGGGCAATGGGCTCTATGACTGATTCAAGTATTTTTAGCCAAATCCTAATTGGTATGTTGAAATTTATGTTCCTTTTGATGGCATAGAATGCTCTTCTTGCCTTTTCTCTCAGATCGTTCACAGCTTTGTGGAAGTTACCTGTGGCGCTGATGTTTAGGCCAAGTTATGTATCGTTTTTTGTGTGCTCTAGGGCAACAGTGTCTAGATGGAATTTGTATTTGTGGTCCTGGTGTGCATAAGGTCTAGGTGCTGCTGTAGGCCCTCCTTGGTTGGTGACAGTAGCACCAGATCATCAGCAAACAGCAGACATTTGACTTCGGATTCTAGTAGGGTGAGGCAGCCTCAGACATCACCCCAACTGATCCCCTCCTCCTCTGTCTCTGCTGCTTCTCATTCTATTGCTTTCTTGTCTTCTCTTTTTCTTTCATTATCACTATCTATAGTTCTATCATTATCACTATCATTATCACTATCTATAGTTCTATCATTATCACTATCATTATCACTATCTATAGTTATATCATTATCACTATCATTATCACTATCTATAGTTCTATCATTATCACTATCTCTATCACTATCTATAGTTCTATCATTATCACTATCTCTATCACTATCTATAGTTCTATCATTATCACTATCTCTATCACTATCTATAGTTCTATCATTATCACTATCATTATCACTATCTATAGTTCTATCTCTATCACTATCATTATCACTATCTATAGTTCTATCATTATCACTATCTCTATCACTATCTATAGTTCTATCATTATCACTATCATTATCACTATCTATAGTTCTATCATTATCACTATCATTATCACTATCTATAGTTCTATCATTATCACTATCATTATCGCTATCTATAGTTCTATCATTATCACTATCATTATCACTATCTATAGTTCTATCAGTATCACTATCATTATCACTATCTATAGTTCTTTCATTATCACTACCATTATCACTATCTATAGTTCTACCATTATCACTATCATTATCACTATCTATAGTTCTATCATTATCACTATCATTATCACTATCTATAGTTATATCATTATCACTATCATTATCACTATCATTATCACTATCTATAGTTCTATCATTATCACTATCATTATCACTATCATTATCACTATCATTATCACTATCTATAGTTCTATCATTATCACTATCACTATCACTATCTATAGTTCTATCATTATCACTATCATTATCACTATCTATAGTTCTATCATTATCACTATCATTATCACTATCTATAGTTCTATCATTATCACTATCATTATCACTATCTATAGTTCTATCATTATCACTATCATTATCACTATCTATAGTTCTACCATTATCACTATCATTATCACTATCTATAGTGCTATCATTATCACTATCATTATCACTATCTATAGTTCTATCATTATCACTATCATTATCACTATCTATAGTTCTATCATTATCACTATCATTATCACTATCTATAGTTCTATCATTATCACTATCATTATCACTATCTATAGTTCTACCATTATCACTATCATTATCACTATCTATAGTTCTATCATTATCACTATCATTATCACTATCTATAGTTCTATCATTATCGCTATCTATAGTTCTATCATTATCACTATCATTATCACTATCTATAGTTCTATCATTATCACTATCTCTATCACTATCTATAGTTCTATCATTATCACTATCTATAGTTCTACCATTATCACTATCATTATCACTATCTATAGTTCTATCATTATCACTATCATTATCACTATCTATAGTTCTATCATTATCACTATCTATAGTTCTATCATTATCACTATCTCTATCACTATCTATAGTTCTATCATTATCACTATCATTATCACTATCTATAGTTCTATCATTATCACTATCATTATCACTATCTATAGTTCTATCATTATCACTATCTATAGTTCTATCATTATCACTATCATTATCACTATCTATAGTTCTATCATTATCACTATCTATAGTTCTATCATTATCTCTATCTGTATCACTATCTATAGTTCTATCATTATGTCTACCTCTACCACTATCTATAGTTCTATCATTATCACTATCTATAGTTATATCATTATCACTATCTATAGTTCTATCATTATCACTATCTATAGTTCTACCATTATCACTATCATTATCACTATCTATAGTTCTATCATTATCACTATCATTATCACTATCTATAGTTCTATCATTATCACTATCTATAGTTCTATCATTATCACTATCTCTATCACTATCTATAGTTCTATCATTATCACTATCATTATCACTATCTATAGTTCTATCATTATCACTATCATTATCACTATCTATAGTTCTATCATTATCACTATCTATAGTTCTATCATTATCACTATCATTATCACTATCTATAGTTCTATCATTATCACTATCTATAGTTCTATCATTATCTCTATCTGTATCACTATCTATAGTTCTATCATTATGTCTACCTCTACCACTATCTATAGTTCTATCATTATCACATTATCACTATCTAGTTATATCATTATCACTATCTATAGTTCTATCATTATCACTATCTATAGTTCTACCATTATCACTATCATTATCACTATCTATAGTTCTATCATTATCACTATCATTATCACTATCTATAGTTCTATCATTATCACTATCTATAGTTCTATCATTATCACTATCTCTATCACTATCTATAGTTCTATCATTATCACTATCATTATCACTATCTATAGTTCTATCATTATCACTATCATTATCACTATCTATAGTTCTATCATTATCACTATCTATAGTACTATCATTATCACTATCTATAGTTCTATCATTATCACTATCTATAGTTATATCATTATCTCTATCTGTATCACTATCTATAGTTCTATCATTATGTCTACCTCTACCACTATCTATAGTTCTATCATTATCACTATCTATAGTTATATCATTATCACTATCTATAGTTCTATCATTATCACTATCATTATCACTATCTATAGTTATATCATTATCTCTATCTGTATCACTATCTATAGTTCTATCATTATGTCTACCTCTACCACTATCTATAGTTCTATCATTATCACTATCTATAGTTATATCATTATCACTATCTATAGTTCTATCATTATCACTATCTATAGTTCTACCATTATCACTATCATTATCACTATCTATAGTTCTATCATTATCACTATCATTATCACTATCTATAGTTCTATCATTATCACTATCTATAGTTCTATCATTATCACTATCTCTATCACTATCTATAGTTCTATCATTATCACTATCATTATCACTATCTATAGTTCTATCATTATCACTATCATTATCACTATCTGTAGTTCTATCATTATCACTATCTATAGTTCTATCATTATCACTATCATTATCACTATCTATAGTTCTATCATTATCACTATCTATAGTTATATCATTATCTCTATCTGTATCACTATCTATAGTTCTATCATTATGTCTACCTCTACCACTATCTATAGTTCTATCATTATCACTATCTATAGTTATATCATTATCACTATCTATAGTTCTATCATTATCACTATCATTATCACTATCTATAGTTCTATCATTATCACTATCATTATCACTATCTATAGTTCTATCATTATCACTATCTATAGTTCTATCATTATCTCTATCTCTATCACTATCTATAGTTCTATCATTATGTCTATCTCTACCACTATCTATAGTTCAATCATTATCACTATCTCTATCACTATCTATAGTTCTATCATTATGTCTATCTCTACCACTATCTATAGTTCTATCATTATCACTATCTATATTTCTATCATTATCTCTATCACTATCTATAGTTCTATCATTATGTCTATCTCTACCACTATCTATATTTCAATCATTATCACTATCTCTATCACTATCTATAGTTCTATCATTATGTCTATCTCTACCACTATCTATAGTTCAATCATTATCACTATCTATAGTTCAATCATTATCACTATCTCTACCACTATCTATAGTTCTATCATTATCACTATCTATAGTTCTATCATTATCACTATCTATAGTTCTATCATTATCTCTATCTCTATCTATAGTTATATCATTATCACTATCTATAGTTCTATCATTATCTCTATCTCGATCTATAGTTCTATCATTATCACTATCTATAGTTCTATCATTATCTCTATCTCGATATATAGTTCTATCATTATCAATATCTATAGTGCTATCATTATCTCTATCTCTATCTATAGTTCTATCATTATCTATATCATTATCTCTATCAATATCTATAGTTCTATCATTATCTCTATCACTATCTATAGTTCTGTCATTATCGCTATCTCTATCTATAGTTATATCATTATCACTATCTATATCATTATCTATAGTTCTATCATTATCTCTATCTCTATCGATAGTTCTATCATTATCTCTATCTCGATCTATAGTTCTATCATTATCACTATCTATATCACTATATATAGTTCTATCATTATCTCTATCTCTATCGATAGTTCTATCATTATCACTATCTATAGTTCTATCATTATCTCTATCTCTATCTATAGTTCTATCATTATCACTATCTATAGTTCTATCATTATCACTATCTATATCACTATCTATAGTTCTATCATTATCTCTATCTCTATCTATAGTTCTATCATTATATCTATCTCTATCTATAGTTCTATCATTATCACAATCTATAGTTCTATCATTATCTCTATCACTATCTATAGTTCTGTCATTATCGCTATCTCTATCTATAGTTATATCATTATCACTATCTATATCACTATCTATAGTTCTATCATTATCTCTATCTCTATCGATAGTTCTATCATTCTCTATCACTATCTTCAGTTCTATCATTATCACTATCTATAGTTACATCATTATCTCTATCTATAGTTCTATCATTATCTTTATCACTATCTATAGTTCTATCATGATCTCTATCTCTATCTATAGTTCTATCATTATCTCTATCAATATCTATAGTTCTATCATTATCTCTATCACTATCTATAGTTCTGTCATTATCGCTATCTCTATCTATAGTGATATCATTATCACTATCCATATCACTATCTATAGTTCTATCATTATCTTTATCACTATCTATAGTTCTATCATGATCTCTATCTATAGTTCTATCATTATCTATGTCTATAGTTCTATCATTTTCTCTATCTCTATCGATAGTTCTATCATTATCTCTATCACTATCTATAGTACTATCACTATCTATAGTACTATCATGATCTATGTCTATAGTTCTATCTATAGTTCTATCATTATCTCTATCTCTATCTATAGTTCTATCATTATCACTATCTCTATCACGATCTATAGCTATATCATCATCACTCTCTTTTACTATCTCTATCACTATCTATAGTTCTGTCATTATCGCTATCTCTATCTATAGTTCTATCATTATCACTATCTATATCACTATCATTATCTATATCTATAGTTCTATCATTATCTCTATCGATAGTTCTATCATTATCACTATCTATATCACTATCATTATCTCTATCTATAGTTCTATCATTATCACTATCTCTATCACTATCGTTATCTCTATCTATAGTTCTATCATTATCTATAACTCTATCGATAGTTCTATCATTATCTCTATCTATAGTTGTATCATTATCACTATCTATATCACCATCTATAGTTCTATCATTATCTCTATCTCTATCGATAGTTCTATCATTATCTCTATCTATAGTTCTATCATTATCTCTATCGATAGTTCTATCATTCACTATCTATATCACTATCATTATCTCTATCTATAGTTCTATCATTATCACTATCTATATCCCTATCATTATCTCTATCTATAGTTCTATCATTATCTCTATCTCTATCGATAGTTCTATCATTATCTCTATCACTATCTATAGTTATATCATTATCTCTATCTCTAGTTCTATCATTATCTTTATCACTATCTATAGTTCTATCATTATCACTATCTATAGTTCTATCATGATCTCTATCTCTATCTATAGTTCTATCATTATTTCTATCACGATATATAGCTATATCACTCTCTTTTACTATCTCTATCACTATCTACAGTTCTATCATTATCTCTATCTCTATCACGATATATAGCTATATCACTATCTCTTTTACTATCTCTATCACTATCTACAGTTCTATCATTATCTCTATCTCTATCACGATATATAGCTATATCACTATCTCTTTTACGATCTCTATCACTATCTACAGTTCTATCATTATCTCTATCTCTATCACGATATATAGCTATATCACTATCTCTTTTACTATCTCTATCACTATCTACAGTTCTATCATTTTCGCTATCTCTATCACGATATATAGCTATATCACTATCTCTATCATTATCTACAGTTCTATCATTATCACTATCTCTATCTATAGTTCTATCATTATCACTATCTATATCACTACCTATATCTCTATCACTATCTATAGTTCTATCATTGTCACTATCTCTATCTATAGTTCTATCATTATCACTATCTATATCACTACCTATATCTCTATCACTATCTATAGTTCTATCATTGTCACTATCTCTATCTATAGTTCTATCATTATCACTATCTATATCACTACCTATATCTCTATCACTATCTATAGTGATAGAGGATGTTTTTCTTTGTGATATTGACAGTATATGGGTGGTTGGTGTATGGGTGGTTGGCATGTGGGTTGTGTTTGGGTGGTTGGTGTGTGGGTGGTTGGTGTGTGGGTGGTTGGTGTGTGGGTGGTTGGTGTGTGGGTGGTTGGTTTGGGTGGTTGGCGTGTGGGTGGGTGGTTGGTGTATGGGTGGTTGGTGTGTGGGTGGTTGGTGTGTGGGTGGTTGGTTGGTTTATGTGTGGTTGTTTGGTGTACGGGTGGTTGGTGTATGGGTGGTTGGTGTGTGGGTGGTTAGTTGGTGTATGGGTGGTTGGTGTATGGGTGGTTGGTGTGTGGGTGGTTGGTGTGTGGGTGGTTGGTTTGGGTGGTTGGTGTGTGGGTGGGTGGTTGGTTTATGTGTGGTTGGTGTATGGGTGGTTGGTGTATGGGTGGTTGGTGTGTGGGTGGTTGGTGTGTGGGTGGTTGGTTGGTTTATGTGTGGTTGGTTGGTGTATGGGTGGTTGGTGGATGGGTGGTTGGCGTGTGGGTGGTTAGTTGGTGTATGGGTGGTTGGTGTATGGGTCTGTTGGCGTGTGGGTGGTTAGTTGGTGTATGGGTGGTTGGTGTATGGGTGGTTGGTGTATGGGTGGTTGGTGTATGTGTGGTTGGTGTGTGGGTGGTTAGTGTGTGGGTGGTTGGTGTGTGGGTGGTTGGTGTACGGTTGGTTGGTGTGTGGGTGGTTGGTTGGTTTATGGGTGGTTGGTGTATGGGTGGTTGGTGTATGGGTGGTTGGTGTGTGGGTGCTTAGTGTGTGGGTGGTTGGTTGGTTTATGGGTGGTTGGTTTATGGGTGGTTGGTGTGTGGGTGGTTGGTGTATGGGTGGTTGGTGTATGGGTGGTTGGTGTACGGGTGGTTGGTGTACGGGTGGTTGGTGAATGGGTGGTTGGTGTACGGGTGGTTTGTGTGTAGAAGTGGATGGCTGGTTTGTGTGTGCTCTCTAGTAGAGTGTGTGCGGAGGAGACCGAGGAAAAAGGAAAACCAGACAGTGTATTGTCATGTGTGTATGATCATTTGTAGCTTGTTCTATGAGAGCGAGAGAGAGATATGATTTTTACATATGTACACGTGATTTGTACAATAGTTAAATTTAATTCAATTGCTATTAATTCTCTCTCCAAACAGGCTTAACAGGAGATGACCTAGATAAGAGGAAAGAAGTCTATGGGGAAAACCTTATACCTCCGAAGAAGCCAAAGACCTTCCTCCAGTTAGTATGGGAGGCCCTGCAGGACGTGACTCTGATCATCTTGGAGGTGGCTGCCCTGATCTCTCTGGGACTGTCCTTCTATCAGCCTCCGGGAGGGGACAGCGGAGAATGTGAGTACTGACACGCAGACGACACTTGCACTCATGCACACACACATACGTACTCACGCACACAGACACATATGTTAACACACATTCAGTATGCAGGCATGACCCAGAGGGAATAGGGTACCATTTGACCAGGGCCCAGAGGGAATAGGGTTCCATTTGACCAGGGCCCAGAGGGAATAGGGTTCCATTTGACCAGGGCCCATAGGGAATAGGGTACCATTTGACCAGGGCCCATAGGGAATAGGGTACCATTTGACCAGGGCCCATAGGGAATAGGGTACCATTTGACCAGGGCCCAGAGGGAATAGGGTTCCATTTGACCAGGGCCCATAGGGAATAGGGTACCATTTGACCAGGGCCCATAGGGAATAGGGTACCATTTGACCAGGGCCCAGAGGGAATAGGGTTCCATTTGACCAGGGCCCAGAGGGAATAGGGTTCCATTTGACCAGGGCCCAGAGGGAATAGGGTTCCATTTGACCAGGGCCCAGAGGGAATAGTGTTCTATTTGACCAGGGCCCAGAGGGAATAGGGTTCCATTTGTCCAGGGCCCAGAGGGAATAGGGTTCCATTTGACCAAGGCCCAGAGGGAATAGGGTTCCATTTGACCAGGGCCCAGAGTGAATAGTGTTCCATTTGACCAGGGCCCAGAGGGAATAGGGTTCCATTTGACCAGGGCCCAGAGGGAATATGGTTCCATTTGACCAGGGCCCATAGGGAATAGGGTTCCATTTGACCAGGGCCCAGAGGGAATATGGTTCCATTTGACCAGGGCCCATAGGGAATAGGGTTCCATTTGACCAGGGCCCAGAGGGAATAGGGTTCCATTTGACCAAGGCCCATAGGGAATAGGGTTCTATTTGACCAGGGCCCATAGGGAATAGGGTACCATTTGACCAAGGCCCATAGGGAATAGGGTTCCATATGACCAAGGCCCAGAGGGAACAGAGAATGTAGAATGTATGCACACATGACTGTAAGTCGCTCTGGATAAAAGCGTCTGCTAAATGGCATATATAACAGGGTACCATTTGACCAGGGCTCATAGGGAAAAGGGTTCCATTTGACCAGGGCCCAGAGGGAATAGGGTACCACTTGACCAGGGCCCATAGGGAATAGGGTACCATTTGACCAGGGCCCAGAGGGAATAGGGTACCATTTGACCAGGGTCCAGAGGGAATAGGGTACCACTTGACCAGGGCCCAGATCCAATAGGTCTGTCAGACATTTGGGCTTTACGTCTCAGGTAAAAGAACGTTGGACTGAATTGTTGTATTAACTTAAGTAGCCGAGCTCTGCCCGGTTCAGATCGCTAATAATAGTGTCATGTTTTAGACTTGTAAAACATAACGTCTATGGTAAAAAGGGAGACGAGGTTATAACAGTAAGCCCATATTTGCTGTCTGGTCTGTCCTCACGTGTTGTCTTGATGTTTGTCTTGACACACAACACTGACTGACGTTGCCTATAGCTTTCAGTCAGTGACAATGTCTGTCTGCCTCTATAGGAAGATGAATCATGTCTGTGCTCACTTCGGTTTGTATTAGGTCAGTTACTGATCCCATACTGCAGCCACCCGAGTCTGCAGATTGCAGTCACATAATCAAATCAAATGTTATTGGTCACAGACACATGGTTAGCAGATGTTAATGCGAGTGTAGCGAAATGCTTGTGCTTCTAGTTCCGACCGTGCAGTAATATCTAACAAGTAATCTAACACGTTTAAAAGTTTTACTCACATTGGCTGCGGTGAAGGAGAGCCCGCAAGTTTTGTTAACGGGCCGTGTCAGTGGCTCTGTATTGTCCTCAAAGTGAGCAAAGAAGTTATTTAGTTTGTCTGGGAGCAAGACATCTGTGTCCGCGAGACGGGGCTGGTTTTCCCTATAATCCGTGATTGTCTGTAGACCCTGCCACATACGTCTCGTGTCTGAGCCGTTGAATTGCGACTCCACTTTGTCTCTAAACTGATGCTTAGCTTGTTTGATCGCCATGCAAAGGGAATAGCGACACTGTTTTTGTATTCGGTTATGTTTCCGGTCGCCTTTCCATGATTAAAAGCAGTGGTTCACGCTTTCAGTTTTGTGAGAATGCTGCCGTCAATCCACGGTTTCTGGTTGAGGAAGGTTTTAATAGTCACCGTGGGTTATAACATGACCGATCCACCTGCTAATAAACTCGCTCACCGAGTCAGCGTATACATCAATGCTGTTGTCTGAGGCTACCAGGAACATATCCCAGTCCACGTGATCCAAGCAATCTTGAAAGAGTGGAATCCGATTGGTCAGACCAGCGTTGAACAGACCTGAGCACAAGCGTTTCCTGTTTTAGTTTCTGTCTATAGGCTGGGAGCAACAAAATGGAGTCGTGGTAGCAACGATCCAGAATGCTGCCAGCCCGGGTCGCCATTAGATATGCTGATAGAATTTAGGGAGCCTTGTTTTCAGATTAGCCTTGTTAAAATCCCCAGCTACAATAAATGCAGTTTATCAAATCCAAGTTTATTTGTCACGTGTGCCGAATGCAACAGGTGTCGAACTTACAGTGAAATGCTGACTTACAGGCTCTAACCAATAGTGCAAAAAAGGTGTTAGGTGAACAATAGGTAAGTAAAGAAATAAAACAACAGTAAAAAGACAGGCTATATACAGTAGAGTGGCTATATACAGTAGAGAGGCTATATACAGTAGAGAGGCTATATACAGTAGAGAGGCTATATACAGTAGAGAGGCTATATACAGTAGAGAGGCTATATACAGTAGAGGGGCTACATACAGTAGAGAGGCTATATACAGTAGAGAGGCTATAAACAGTAGACAGGCTATATACAGTAGAGAGGCTATATACAGTAGAGTGGCTATATACAGTAGAGAGGCTATGTACAGTAGAGAGGCTATGTACAGTAGAGAGGCTATGTACAGTAGAGAGGCTATATACAGTAGAGAGGCTATATACAATAGAGAGGCTATATACAGTAGCGAGGCTATATTCAGTAGAGGCTATATACAGTAGAGAGGCTATATACAATAGAGAGGCTATATACAGTAGGGAGGCTATCTACAGTAGAGGCTATATACAGTAGAGAGGCTATAGACAGTAGAGGCTATATACAGTAGAGAGGCTATATACAGTAGAGAGGCTATATACAATACAGTAGAGAGGCTATGTACAGTAGAGAGGCTATGTACAGTAGAGGCTATATACAGTAGAGAGGCTATGTACAGTAGAGAGGCTATATACAGTAGAGGGGCTATATACAGTAGAGGGGCTATATACAGTAGAGAGGCTATATACAGTAGAGGGGCTATATACAGTAGAGAGGCTATATACAATAGAGAGGCTATATACAATAGAGAGGCTATATACAGTAGAGAGGCTATATACAGTAGAGAGGCTATGTACAGTAGAGAGGCTATATACAGTAGAGAGGCTATATACAGTAGTGAGGCTATATTCAGTAGAGAGGCTATATACAGTAGAGGCTATATACAGTAGAGGCTATATACAGTAGAGGCTATATACAGTAGCGAGGCTATATTCAGTAGAGGCTATATACAGTAGTGAGGCTATATACAGTAGAGGCTATATACAGTAGTGAGGCTATATTCAGTAGAGAGGCTATATACAGTAGAGGCTATATACAGTCGAGGCTATATACAGTAGGAAGGCTATATACAGTAGAGGCTATATACAGTAGATAGGCTATATACAGTAGAGAGGCTATATACAGTAGCGAGGCTATATTCAGTAGAGGCTATATACAGTAGCGAGGCTATATACAATAGAGAGGCTATATACAGTAGGGAGGCTATCTACAGTAGAGGCTATATACAGTAGAGAGGCTATATACAGTAGAGAGGCTATATACAGTAGAGAGGCTATATACAGTAGAGGCTACATACAGTAGAGAGGCTACATACAGTAGAGAGGCTACATACAGTAGAGAGGCTATATACAGTAGAGGGGCTATATACAGTAGAGGCTACATACAGTAGAGAGGCTATATACAGTAGAGAGGCTATATACAGTAGAGAGGCTACATACAGTAGAGAGGCTATATACAGTAGAGAGGCTATATACAGTAGAGGCTACATACAGTAGAGAGGCTATATACAGTAGAGAGGCTATATACAGTAGAGAGGCTACATACAGTAGAGAGGCTATATACAGTAGAGAGGCTATATACAGTAGAGGCTACATACAGTAGAGAGGCTATATACAGTAGAGAGGCTATATACAGTAGAGAGGCTATATACAGTAGAGAGGCTATATACAGTAGAGAGGCTATATACAGTAGAGAGGCTATATACAGTAGAGGCTACATACAGTAGAGAGGACACATACAGACACCGGTTAGTCGGGCTGATTAACTGGTGTCCAATGAAGTCCAATAGAGTCCAATGAAGTTCTTTCAGAGCCGCCGAGGTGTCTGCTTGGGGATGGATATACACGGCTGTGATTTTAATCGAAGAGAATTCTCTTGGTAGATAATGCGGTCGGCATTGATGAGGATGAAGACAGTACAAACAGTAAGGGATTCTAGGTCAGGTGAACAAAAGGACTTGAGTTCCTGTATGTTGTTATGATCACACCATGAGTCATTAATCATGAGGCATACACCCTCCGCCCTTCTTCTTACCAGAGAGGTGTTTGTTTCTGTCAGCGCGATGCGTGAAGAAACCGGGTGGCTGTACCGACTCGGAGAACAAACAGATCTGGGACCAGAGGATGAAGACAGTACAAACAGATCTGGGACCAGGCTAGAGGATGAAGACAGTACAAACAGATCTGGGACCAGAGGATGAAGACAGTACAAACAGATCTGGGACCAGGCTAGAGGATGAAGACAGTACAAACAGAAGACAGGACAAACAGATCTGTGACCAGGCTAGAGGATGAAGACAGGACAAACAGAAGACAGGACAAACAGATCTGTGACCAGGCTAGAGGATGAAGACAGTACAAACAGAAGACAGGACAAACAGATCTGTGACCAGGCTAGAGGATGAAGACAGTACAAACAGATCTGGGACCAGGCTAGAGGATGAAGACAGGACAAACAGAAGACAGGACAAACAGATCTGGGACCAGGCTAGAGGATGAAGACAGGACAAACAGATCTGGGACCAGGCTAGAGGATGAAGACAGTACAAACAGATCTGGGACCAGGCTAGAGGATGAAGACAGTACAAACAGATCTGGTACCAGGCTAGAGGATGAAGACAGGACAAACAGAAGACAGTACAAACAGATCTGGGACCAGGCTAGAGGATGAAGACAGGACAAACAGATCTGGGACCAGAGGATGAAGACAGTACAAACAGATCTGGGACCAGGCTAGAGGATGAAGACAGTACAAACAGATCTGGGACCAGGCTAGAGGATGAAGACAGGACAAACAGATCTGGGACCAGGCTAGAGGATGAAGACAGTACAAACAGATCTGGGACCAGGCTAGAGGATGAAGACAGTACAAACAGATCTGTGACCAGGCTAGAGGATGAAGACAGTACAAACAGATCTGTGACCAGGCTAGAGGATGAAGACAGGACAAACAGATCTGGGACCAGGCTAGAGGATGAAGACAGGACAAACAGATCTGGGACCAGGCTAGAGGATGAAGACAGTACAAACAGATCTGGGACCAGGCTAGAGGATGAAGACAGTACAAACAGATCTGGGACCAGGCTAGAGGATGAAGACAGTACAAACAGATCTGGGACCAGAGGATGAAGACAGTACAAACAGATCTGGGACCAGGCTAGAGGATGAAGACAGTACAAACAGATCTGGGACCAGGCTAGAGGATGAAGACAGTACAAACAGATCTGGGACCAGGCTAGAGGATGAAGACAGTACAAACAGATCTGGGACCAGGCTAGAGGATGAAGACAGTACAAACAGATCTGGGACCAGGCTAGAGGATGAAGACAGTACAAACAGATCTGGGACCAGGCTAGAGGATGAAGACAGTACAAACAGCTAAAGATTAACCTGCCCCATTGTAAATGAGAACTTCCAGGCTTCTCTCAACTGGCCTACCTGGTTAACTAAAGGTGAAATAAAAATACATTTACCAGAGTTTTCCTATGGCCAGTCTGTCTCTGACACGATGTGGACAGGACTGAGGAGTATACAATCGAAAACCTATGGCTGGAGTATGCGTGTGTGTGTGTGTGTGTGTGTGTGTGTGTGTGTGTGTGTGTGTGTGTGTGTGTGTGTGTGCGTGTGCGTGTGTGTGCGTGTGTGTGTGTGCGTGTGTGTGCGTGCGTGAGTGTACAACCTGAAACCATCATCCTCAAAGCCTCAAGAGCTTCAAAGAATAAAACATGAGGTTGACTTTAGTTTGATTCAGAGAATAAAAGACCTAGGTTTGATTAGCATATCAGACCCGACCGCTGCATTTTAAAAGACATGAAAGCGTTTGTTTTTAAGAGGGGGCTGAACTACCTGATTTGGCCTTGTTTTGGGGCTTTGTTCATTAGTGTGCTTGCGAAGCAAGAAACACTGTTTAAACTGTAAAATGTGTAGAATGGTCTGGAATAACCTATGTTCCCTCTAAAATATTTTCGGCACTGAGCAAATTTCAGCTCTGCTGAAAACTCGGTGCAACTTCCAGTACGCGTTTACTGTGAACACTGAGGCTGAACCTGCTTTAAGTTACAGTTTTACTGTGAACACTGAGGCTGTACCTGTGAACACTGAGGCTTTAAGTTACAGTTTTACTGAGGCTGAACCTGAACACTGAGAGCTGTACCTGCTTTAAGTTACAGTTATACTGTGAACACTGAGGCTGAACCTGCTTTAAGTTACAGTTTTACTGTGAACACTGAGGCTGAACCTGCTTTAAGTTACAGTTTTAACAGTGGCCAAGTAGACCCAAATGCAGACACAGGAGGCAGATGGTTGAGCTCCGATATTTATTATAACAAAAGGAGTAGGCAAAAGACAGGCAGGGGACAGTAGAGAGAGTTCATCAACCAGGTTAGACTCCAAACAATACCAGTGAATAGGCAGGGGACAGGAGAGAGTTCATCAACCAGGTTAGACTCCAAACAATACCAAACGACAGGCAGGTTAGACTCCAAACAATACCAAACGATAGGCCTGGGACAGGAGAGAGTTCATCAACCAGGTTAGACTCCAAACAATACCAGTGAATAGGCAGGGGACAGGAGAGAGTTCATCAACTAGGTCAGACTCCAAACAATACCAAACGACAGGCAGGGGACAGGCGAGAGAGTTCATCAACCAGGTCAGACTCATATATATCAACAGAATGAAATGTCTGTCTCCCTGAACGGGGCAGGGCCATATATCAACATAATGAAATGTCTGTCTCCCTGGACGGGGTAGGGCCATATATCAACAGACTGAAATGTCTCCCTCCCTGGACGGGGTAGGGCCATATATCAACAGACTGAAATGTCTCCCTCCCTGGACGGGGTAGGGCCATATATCAACAGAATGAAATGTCTGTCTCCCTGGACGGGGTAGGGCCATATATCAACATAATGAAATGTCTGTCTCCCTGGACGGGGCAGGGCCATATATCAACATAATGAAATGTCTGTCTCCCTGGACGGGGCAGGGCCATATATCAACAGAATAAAAGTTATACACTATAGTATGTGGACACCCCTTCAAATTAGTGGATTTGTTCCTGACAGGTGTATAAAATCGAGCACACAGCCATGCAATTTACCAGTGACTTTTCAACGTGGCACCATCATAGGATGCCACCTTGCCAACAAGTCAGTTTGTTATATAAGTATTCAGAGCCTTTGCTCTGAAACTCGAAATTGAGCTCAGGTGCACCCTGTTCCCATTGATCATCATTGAGATGTTTCTACAACTTAATTGGAGTCCACCTGTGGTAAATTAAATTGATTGAACATGATTTGGAAAGACACACACCTGTCTATATAAAGGTCCCACAATTGACAGTGCACGTCAGAGCAAAAACCAAGCCATGATGTCAAAAGACTTGTCCGTAGAGCTCCATGACAGGATTGTGTCGAGGCACAGATCTGGGGAAGGGCACCAAAACATTTCTGCAGCATTGAAGGTTCCCAAGAACACAGTGGCCTCCATCATTCTTAAATGGAAGAAGTTTGGAACCACCAAGACTCTTCCTAGAGCTGGCAGCTCGGCCAAACTGAGCAATCAGGCGAGAATGGCCTTGGTCTGGGTGGTGACCAAGAACCCGATGGTCACTCTGACAGAGCTCCAGAGTCCCTCTGTGGAGATGGGAGAACATTCCAGAAGGACAACCATCTCTGCAGCACTCCACCAATCTGGCCTTTATGGTAGAGTGGCCAGACGGAAGCCACTCCTCAGTAAAAGACACATGACGGCCCTCTTGGAGTTTGCTAAAAGACACCCAAAGACTCTCAGACCATGAGAAACAAGATTCTCTGGTCTGATGAAACCAATGTCGAACTCTTTGGCCTGAATGACAAGCTTCACGTCTGGAGGAAACCTGGCACCATCCCTACGGTGAAGCATGGTGGTGGTAGCATCATGCTGTGGGGATGTTTTTCAGTGGCAAGGACTGGGAGACTAGTCAAGATTCGAGGGAAAGATGAACGGAGCAAAGTACAGAGAGATCATTGATGAAAACCTGCTCCAGATCGCTCAGGACCTCAGACTGGGTCTAAGGTTCACGTTCGAACAGGGCAATGACCCTAAGCACACAGCCAAGGCAACGCAGGATTGGCTTTGGGACAAGTCTCTAAATGTCCTTCAATGGCCCAGCCAGAGCCCGGACTTGAACCTGATCGAACATCTCTGGAGAAACGTGAAAATAACTGTGCAGCAACACTCTCCATCCAACCTGGCAGAGGTTGAGAGGATCTGCAGAGAAGAATGGGCGAAACTCCCCAAATACAGTTGTACCACGCTTGTAGTGTCAAGAAGACTCAAGGCTGTAATCGCTGCCAAAAGTACTGAGTAAAGGGTCTGTGTAAGGGGTGCGTACTGGCGGAAGAGAAGTCAGTCGCAGGAGAGAAAAAACTGTTTTTCCAACGGCGCAATTTAATAACAAAAACCCACCGGAAAACAGAACAATCAATAAATGGGTACATAAACAGACGCACACCAGGACATAACGTGAACAAGCACTTACAATAAACAATAACCGACAAGGACATGAGGGGGAACAGAGGGTTAAATACACAACATGTAATTGATGGAATTGGAACCAGGTGTGATAAAAGACAAGACAAAACAAATGGAAAATGAAAAGTGGATCAGCGATGGCTAGAAGGTCGGTGACTTGGACCGCCGAACAAGGAGAAGGACCGACTTCGGCGGAAGTCATGACAGTAATATTTCAGTTTTTTATTTTTAATATATTTGCAAACGTTAAAAAAAATGTTTTTGCTTTGTCATTATGGGTATTGGGTGTAGATTGATGAGGGGGAAAAAACGATTTCATTCATTGTAGAATAAGGTTGTAACATAACGAAATGTGGAAAAAGTCAAGAGGTCTGAATACACTGTATATACAGAAATACAGTGATGTAACACTATATATACACACACATAAATATAAATATATATATAGACTGTACTACCGCAGTGTATATTTATATTCCGGTCTCCGACATTGCACTTCTGATATTTCTTAATTTCTTAATTATGTGTAAATTGTGTTTTGTATTTATATGTTTCATTGCTAAATATTACTGTACAGTTTGAGCAAGAAACACAAGCATTAGATATTACTGTACTGTTGGAGCTAGAAACACAGGCATTTAGTTAGATATTACTGCACTGTTGGAGCTAGAGACACAAGCATTAGATATTACTGTACAGTTTGAGCAAGAAACACAAGCATTAGATATTACTGTACTGTTGGAGCTAGAAACACAGGCATTTAGTTAGATATTACTGCACTGTTGGAGCTAGAGACACAAGCATTAGATATTACTGTACAGTTTGAGCAAGAAACACAAGCATTAGATATTACTGCACTGTTGGAGCTAGAAACACAAGCATTAGATATTACTGTACTGTTGGAGCTAGAAACACAAGCATTAGATATTACTGCACTGTTGGAGCTAGAAACACA
>NC_060175.1:5472439-5507439 GCF_021184085.1 Oncorhynchus gorbuscha
TATCGTGATGTTACAGATGTCCTGTGTGGCTCAGAGTGGAGAGCAAGCAATGCTAACGGTCGTGAGTCTGATACCTACTGAGAACACTGTACTACTGTGTATTCACATACTGTACTACTGTGTATTTACATACTGTACTACGGTGTATTCACATACTGTACTACGGTGTATTCACATACTGTACTACGGTGTATTCACATACTGTACTACTGTGTATTCACATACTGTACTACTGTGTATTCACATACTGTACTACTGTGTATTCACATACTGTACTACTGTGTATTCACATACTGTACTACTGTGTATTCACATACTGTACTGCTGTGTATTTACATACTGTACTACTGTGTATTCACATACTGTACTACGGTGTATTCACATACTGTACTACTGTGTATTTACATACTGTACTACGGTGTATTCACATACTGTACTACTGTGTATTCACATACTGTACTACGGTGTATTCACATACTGTACTACGGTGTATTCACATACTGTACTACTGTGTATTCACATACTGATGGTTGATCTGGATTAAAAGGGTCTGCTAAATGGAATAGACAGCGGTACTGAAGTACTATTTCAGAAGGTCCGGTCACACAAATTTCCCAGGTGGCAAAGGTCTGGATGGAGTAACAAACCACCCACAGGACCACCCCGTGCGACCCCGAACTGTTCACACCCCACAGGACCAACCCGTGTGACCCCAAACTGTTCACCCCCTTCTTGACAACCTGTGCGACCCCAAACTGTTCACCCCCCTCCTGACAACCTGTGCGACCCCAAACTGTTCACCCCCCTCTTGACACCCCGTGCGACCCCAAACTGTTCACCCCCCTCTTGACAACCCGAATTTCCTGTAATTTGACACATTTTGCATGGGGCAGATATTATTTTGATTGCCGTTTTTAAAGCTAATTTTCTGCAAATCTACAAAATGTTCCATGTCTTATGTGTGTTTATATGATACTATGGGTAACCCCCCCCCCCCCCCCCCCCCCCCCCCAAAAAGTAAGAGTACGGGGGCTCAAAGTATATAATTCAAATGCTTGTGGGTTTACTTTTCTGTCTTGTCCACAAACTGACTTGTGTCCCATGCATGGTTTCAGGAGGCCTTGTGTTGTCTATCTCAATCTATTAGTCAAGTTACGACAGGATGACAGTTGTTCAATGGGAGAAACTGGGGTCGTAATTCTTAGTTGAATATCAACAGAGAGAAGCTGATATGCCCTTTGTTCTCTGTACTGGCTTTCTCTCTCTTCCATAGAGTTGACTCATATTGTGGAGGGAGGAATAATATTTCATATACTGGAGATGTATTGTCTCTTTCCATTTCTCTCTCTGTCTCTTTCCTCCCTGTCTCTCTCTCTCTCTCTCTCTCTCTCTCTCTCTCTCTCTCTCTCTCTCTCTCTCTCTCTCTCTCTCTCTCTCTCTCTCTCTCTCTCTCTCTCTCTCTCTCTCTCTCTCTCTGTCCCTCTCTCTCTCTCTCTCTCTCTCTCTCTCTCTCTCTCTCTCTCTCTCTCTCTCTCTCTCTCTCTCTCTCTCTCTCTCTCTCTCTCTCTCTCTCTCTCTCTCTCTCTCTCTCTCTCTCTCTCTCTCTCTCTCTCTCTCTCTCTCTCTCTCTCTCTTCCTCCCTGTCTCTCTCTCTGTCTCTCTTTCCTCCCTGTCTCTCTCTCTCTCCATCTCTCTCTCTGTCTCTTTCCTCCCTGTCTCTCTCTCCGTCTCTCTTTCCTCCCTGTCTCTCTCTCTGTCTCTTTCCTCCCTGTCTCTCTCTCTGTCTCTTTCCTCCCTGTCTCTCTCTCTGTCTCTCTTTCCTCCCTGTCTCTCTCTCTGTCTCTCTCTCTGTCTCTCTCTCTCTCGCTCAATCTCTCTCGCTCACTCTCTCTCTCTCTCCCTCCTCTCTCCGTCTCTCTCTCTCGCTCACTCTCTCTCTTGCTCCCTTTCTCCTTCTCTATCTATACATCTCTCTCTTTCTCTCTCCCTCTCGTTCTCCCTCTCTCTCTCTCTCTCTCTCTCTCTCTCTCTCTCTCTCTCTCTCTCTCTCTCTCTCTCTCTCTCTCTCTCTCTCTCTCTCTCTCTCTCTCTCTCCCTCTCTTTCTCTCTCTTTCTCCCATTATCCTTCTCTTTCTCTCTCCCTCTATCTCGTTCCTGTTCTCTTTCTCTCTCTCTCTCTCCATCTGTCTCTCGCTCCCTCTCTCCTTCTCTCTCTCTCCATCTGTCTCTCGCTCCCTCTCTCCTTCTCTATCTATACATCTCTCTCTCTCTCCTTCTCTATCTATACATCTCTCTCTCTCTCTCATTCTCTATCTATACATCTCTCTCTCTCTCTCCTTCTCTATCTATACATCTCTCTCTCTCTCCTTCTCTATCTATACATCTCTCTCTCTCTCTATACATCTCTCTCTCTCTCTATACATCTCTCTCTCTCTCTCTCTCTCTCTCTCTCTCTCTCTCTCTCTCTATCTATACATCTCTCTCTCTCTCCTTCTCTATCTATACATCTCTCTCTCTCTCTCTCTCTCTCTCTCTCTCTCTCTCTCTCTCTCTCTCTCTCTCTCTCTCTCTCTCTCTCTCTCTCTCTCTCTCTCTCTCTCTCTCTCTCTCTCCTCTCTCTATACATCTCTCTCTCTCTCTCTCTCTCTCTCTCTCTCTCTCTCTCTCTCTCTCTCTCTCTCTCTCTCTCTCTCTCTCATCTCTCTCTCTCCATCTATACATCTCTCCTCCATCTATACACCTCTCTCTCTCTCTCCCTCTCTCTCCCTCTCTCTCTCTCTCTCTCTCTCTCTCTCTCTCTCTCTCTCTCTCTCTCTCATTCTCTCTCTCTCTCTCTCTACATTCTCTCTCTCTCTCTCTCTCTCTCTCTCTCTCTCTCTCTCTCTCTCTCTCTCTCTCTCTCTCTCTCTCTCTCTCTCTCTCTCTCTCTCTCTCTCTCTCTCTCTATCTATACATCTCTATCTATACATCTCTCTCTCTCTCTCTCTCTCTCTCTCTCTCTCTCTCTCTCTCTCTCTCTTCTCTATCTATACATCTCTCTCTCTCTCTCTCTCTCTCTCTCTCTCTCTCTCTCTCCTTCTCTATCTATACATCTCTCTCTCTCCTTCTCTATCTATACATCTCTCTCTCTCTCTATACATCTCTCTCTCTCTCTATACATCTCTCTCTCTCTCTCTCTCTCTCCTTCTCTATCTATACATCTCTCTCTCTCTCCTTCTCTATCTATACATCTCTCTCTCTCTCTCTCTCTCTCTCTCTCTCTCTCTCTCTCTCTCTCTCTCTCTCTCTCTTTCTCTCTCTCTCTCTATGTATGATGCTGTGTGTGTGGTATTATTTGTATACACAGTACAGTGCCTCGCAAAAGTATTCATCCCCCTTGGCGTTTCTTTCTTATTTTGATGCATTACAACCTGTAATTTAAATTCATTTTTATTTAGACGTCATTTAATGGACAAATACAAAATAGTCCAAACTGGTGAAGTGAAATGAAAAAAAAAACTTGTTTCAATGTTATTTATTTTTTATAATGGAAAAGTGGTGGGTGTTTATGTTTTCACCCCCTTTGCTATGAAGCCCCTAAATAAGACCTGGTGCCACTAATTACCTTCAGTAGTCACATGATCTGCAATCTAAGTGTCACATGATCTGTCACATGATCTCAGTATATATACACACACCTGTTCTGAAAGGCCTCAGAGTTTGCAACACCTCTAATCAAAGGGCACCACCAAGCAAGTGGCACCATGAAGACCCAAGGAGCTCTCCAAACAGGTCAGGGACAACGTTGTGGAGAAGTACAGATCAGGGTTGGGTTATAAAAAAATATCTGAAACGTTGTGCATCCCCACAGAGCACCATTAAATCCATTATAAAAAAATTGAAAGAATATGACACCACAACAAACCTGCCAAGAGATGGCCGCCCACCAAAACTCACGGACCAGGCAAGGAGGGCATTAATCAGAGAGGCCACAAAGAGACCAAAGATAACCCTGAAGGAGTTGCAAAGCTACACAGTGGAGATTGGAGTATCTGTCCATAGGACCAGTTTAAGCCGTACACTCCACAGAGCTGGGCTTTATGGAAGAGTGTCCAGAAAAAAGGCCATTGAGTAAAAAAATTAACAATTATGTTTGGTGTTCGCCAAAAGGCATGTGGGAGACTCCCCAAAGATATGAAAGAAGGTACTCTGGTCAGATGAGACTAAAGTTTAGCTTTTTGGCCTTCAAGGAAAACACTATGTCTGGTGCAAACCCAACACCTTGCACCACCCCGAAAACATCATCCCCACAGTGGCAGCATCATGCTGTGGGGATGTGTTTCATTGGCAGGGACTGGGAATCTGGTCAGAATTGAAGGAATTATGGATGGCGCTAAATACAGGGAAATTCTTGAGGGAAACCTGCTTCAGTTTTCCAGAGATTTGAGACTGGGACAGAGGTTCACCTTCCAGCAGGACAATGACCCTAAGCATACTGCTAAACCAACACTCGAGTGGTTTAAGGGGAAATATTGAAATGTCTGGAATTGCCTAGTCAAAGCCCAGACCTCAATCCAATTGAGAATCTGTGGTATGACTTAAAGATTGCTGTACACCAGTGCAACCCATCCAACTTGAAGGAGCTGGAGCAGTTTTGCCTCGAATAATGGGAAAATATCCCAGTGGCTAGATGTGCCAAGCTTATTGAGACTTGCAGCTGTAATTGCTGCAAAAGGTGTCTCTACAAAGTATTGCCTTTGGGGGGTGAAGAGTTATGCGCACTCAAGTTTTCAGTTTTATTTTGTCTTATTTCATGTATGTTTCACAATAAAAATATTTTGCATCTTCAAAGTGGAAGGCATGTTGCGTAAATCAAATGATTTGTAAGGTTGTAAGGCAACAAAATAGGAGAAATGCCAAACCACTGTAATGTGCCTGCTGTTACAAGCCACTGTACTGTACCTACTGTTACAAGTCACTGTAATGTGCCTGCTGTTACAAACCACTGTACTGTGCCTGCTGTTACAAACCACTGTACTGTGCCTGCTGTTACAAACCACTGTAATGTGCCTGCTGTTACAAACCACTGTACTGTGCCTGCTGTTACAAACCACTGTAATGTGCCTGCTGTTACAAACCACTGTAATGTGCCTGCTGTTACAAACCACTGTACTGTGCCTGCTGTTACAAGCCACTGTACTGTGCCTGCTGTTACAAGCCACTGTACTGTGCCTGCTGTTACAAACCACTGTACTGTGCCTGCTGTTACAAACCACTGTAATGTGCCTGCTGTTACAAACCACTGTAATGTGCCTGCTGTTACAAACCACTGTACTGTGCCTGCTGTTACAAGCCACTGTAATGTGCCTGCTGTTACAAACCACTGTAATGTGCCTGCTGTTACAAACCACTGTACTGTGCCTGCTGTTACAAGTCACTGTAATGTGCCTGCTGTTACAAACCACTGTACTGTGCCTACTGTTACAAACCACTGTACTGTGCCTGCTGTTACAAGCCACTGTACTGTGCCTGCTGTTACAAACCACTGTACTGTGCCTGCTGTTACAAGCCACTGTAATGTACCTACTGTTACAAACCACTGTACTGTACCTACTGTTACAAGTCACTGTACTGTACCTACTGTTACAATTCACTGTACTGTACCTACTGTTACAAGTCACTGTACTGTACCTACTGTTACAAGTCACTGTAATGTGCCTGCTGTTACAAGTCACTGTACTGTACCTACTGTTACAAACCACTGTAATGTGCCTGCTGTTACAAACCACTGTACTGTGCCTGCTGTTACAAACCACTGTACTGTGCCTGCTGTTACAAACCACTGTACTGTGCCTGCTGTTACAAACCACTGTACTGTACCTGCTGTTACAAGCCACTGTAATGTGCCTGCTGTTACAAGCCACTGTACTGTGCCTGCTGTTCCAAGCCACTGTACTGTGCCTGCTGTTACAAGCCACTGTGTGTATGTTAGTGTACAGGTCAGTGCATTCCATTTCTGTTCTCTGACAGCCAATCGGATATTGATGAATAGGATCCATAATTCTGTTTCATAATCTCCTTGTGTGTGTGTGTGTGTGTGTGTGTGTGTGTGTGTGTGTGTGTGTGTGTGTGTGTGTGTGTGTGTGTGTGTGTGTGTGTGTGTGTGTGTGTGTGTGTGTGTGTGTGTGTGTGTGTGTGTGTGTGTGTGTGTGTGTGTGTGTGTGTGTACCTACCCCCGTGTGTGTAGGTACCCATGTGATGGAGGGTTCCGGCAGGATGCTGGTAACAGCTGTAGGGGTCAACTCTCAGACCGGCATCATCTTTACTCTGCTGGGGGCCGGAGAGCCAGGGGAGGAGGAGAAGAAGGAGAAGAAAGGTATGTCCCTCCTTCTCACTTCCTTCTCTCTCTGGTGCCACTTATTGTTATTCTACTGTATCGTCCAATCAAACGGGTTCTGGAGTAAATTACTGTACCCTTTTCTACTGTATTGTCCAATCAAACGTGTTCTGGAGTAAATTACTGTACCCTTTTCTACTGTATCGTCCAATCAAACGGGTTCTGGAGTAAATTACTGTACCCTTTTCTACTGTATCGTCCAATCAAACGGGTTCTGGAGTAAATTACTGTACCCTTTTCTACTGTATTGTCCAATCAAACGGGTTCTGGAGTAAATTACTGTACCCTTTTCTCCTTTTCTACTGTATTGTCCAATCAAACGTGTTCTGGAGTAAATTACTGTACCCTTTTCTACTGTATCGTCCAATCAAACGGGTTCTGGAGTAAATTACTGTACCCTTTTCTACTGTATCGTCCAATCAAACGGGTTCCGGAGTAAATTACTGTACCCTTTTCTACTGCATTGTCCAATCCAAAGGACAATCCACACTCTACTTATTTAGTTGTAAATGTGTGCTCTGTTATCTGAATTCTGTATAATACAACCTTGCACCTTGTTTCAGTGATGCCACACTACTGTAGACAGTAGTCTCGATGTGTAGTTCCATGCTACACAATAGCAGAATCTCATTGCAGTGGTATCTCACCCACACTGCCAACAGTTTTAAACTGTGATTCACAGATAGACAGTGGATATACAGTGGGGAGAACAAGTATTTGATACACTGCTGTTTTTGTAGGTTTTCCTACTTACAAAGCATGTAGAGGTCTGTAATTTGTATCATAGGTACACTTCAACTGTGAGAGAGGGAATCTAAAACAAAAATCCAGAAAATCACATAATATGATTTTTAAGTAATTAATTTGCATTTTATTCCATAACATAAGTATTTGATCACCTACCAACCAGTAAGAATTCTGGCTCTCACAGACCTGTTAGTTTTTCTTTAAGAAGCCCTCCTGTTCTCCACTCATTACCTGTATTAACTGCACCTGTTTGAACTCGTTACCTGTATAAAAGACACCTGTCCACACGCTCAATCAAACAGACTCCAACCTCTCCACAATGGCCAAGACTAGAGAGCTGTGTAAGGACATCAGGGATAAAATTGTAGACCTGCACAAGGCTGGGATGGGCTACATGACAATAGGGAAGCAGCTTGGTGATATATATAATAATAATATATGCCATTTAGCAGACGCTTTTATCCAAAGCGACTTACAGTCATGTGTGCATAGATTCTACGTATGGTTGGTCCCGGGAATCGAACCCACTACCCTGGCGTTACAAGCGCCATGCTCTACCAACTGAGCTACAGAAGGACCACAGAGAAGGCAACTACTGTTTGCTCAATTATTAGAAAATGGAAGAAGTTCAAGATGACGGTCAATCACCCTCGGTCTGGGGCTCCATGCAAGATCTCACCTCTTGGGGCATCAATGATCATGAGGAAGGTGAGGGATCAGCCCAGAACTACATGGCAGGACCTGGTCAATGACCTGAAGAGAGCTGGGACCACAGTCTCAAAGAAAACCATTTATAACACACTTCACCGTTATGGATTAAAATCCTGCATCGCACACAAGGTCCCCCAGCTCAAGCCAGCGCATGTCCAGGCCAGTCTGAAGTTTGCCAATGACCATCTGGATGATCCAGAGGAGGAATGGGAGAAGGTCATGTGGTCTGATGAGAGAAAAATAGAGCTTTTTGGTCTACACTCCACTTGCCGTGTTTGGAGGAAGAAGAAGGATGAGTATAACCCCAAGAACACCATCCCAACCATGAAGTATGGAGGTGGAAACATCATTCTTTGGGGATGCTTTTCTGCAAAGGGGACAGGACGACTGCACTGTATTGAGGGGAGGATGGATGGGGACATGTATCGCGAGATCTTGGCCAACAACCTCCTTCCCTCAGTAAGAGCATTGAAGATGGTTTGTGGTTGGGTCGTCCAGCATGACAAAGACCCGAAACACACAGTCAGGGCAACTAAGGAGTGGCTCCGTAAGAAGCATCTCAAGGTCCTGGAGTGGCCTAGCCAGTCTCCAGACCTGAACCCAATAGAAAATCTTTGGAGGGAGCTGAAAGTCCGTATTGCCCAGCGACAGCCCCGAAACCTGAAGGATCTGGAGAAGGTCTGCATGGAGGAGTGGGCCAAAATCCCTGCTGCAGTGTGTGCAAACCTGGTCAAGAACTACAGGAAACGTATGATCTCTGTAATTGCAAACAAAGGTTTCTGTACCAAATATTAGGTTCTGCTTTTCTGATGTATCAAATACTTATGTCATGCAATAAAATGTAAATTCATTACTTAAAAATCAAACAATGTGATTTTCTGGATTTTTGTTTTAGATTCCGTCTCTCACAGTTTAAGTGTACCTATGATAAAAATTACAGACCTCAACATGCTTTGTAAGTAGGAAAACCTGCAAAATCATCAGTGTATCAAATACTTGTTCTCCCCACTATATATAGTATTCAGTTGTACCAGAGCATAGCAAATCTTCTACTGGTTTGTAGTAATGAATGATTCCTTTTCAAACCTCTTAGTTTACTGAGTGGGTGGGGTGGGGGTGGGTGGGGGGGTCCTTTATACTCCAACCATAAAGGACTATAAAACCACAGAGTGAAGGCGAACGGGTACTTCTTGTTTGAGGTCGATTAGCCATCCTGGACAAATAAGATTCAATCGTTACTGTTTAGCCTTTACCGTATGTCCTACCCAGTAAGCTAGGCCTTTACTGTATGTCCTACCCAGTAGACTATGCCTTTACAGTATGTCCTACCCAGTAGACTATGCCTTTACAGTATGTCCTACCCAGTAGACTATGCCTTTACAATATGTCCTACCCAGTAGGCTAGGCCTTTACAGTATGTCCTACCCAGTAGGCTAGGCCTTTACAGTATGTCCTACCCAGTAGGCTATGCCTTTATAGTATGTCCTACCCAGTAGACTATGCCTTTACAGTATGTCCTACCCAGTAGACTATGCCTTTACAATATGTCCTACCCAGTAGGCTAGGCCTTTACAGTATGTCCTACCCAGTAGGCTAGGCCTTTACAGTATGTCCTACCCAGTAGGCTATGCCTTTATAGTATGTCCTACCCAGTAGACTATGCCTTTACAGTATGTCCTACCCAGTAGACTATGCCTTTACAATATGTCCTACCCAGTAGGCTAGGCCTTTACAGTATGTCCTACCCAGTAGGCTATGCCTTTACAGTATGTCCTACCCAGTAGGCTATGCCTTTATAGTATGTCCTACCCAGTAGGCTATGCCTTTACAGTATGTCCTACCCAGTAGGCTATGCCTTTACAGTATGTCCTACCCAGTAGGCTATGCCTTTACAGTATGTCCTACCCAGTAGGCTAGGCCTTTACAGTATGTCCTACCCAGTAGGCTATGCCTTTACAGTATGTCCTACCCAGTAGGCTATGCTGGTGGTGATGATGTAATTTCAACCAGTCTTGCCGTTTGGGTTGTTGGTTTAAACTGTTCCAACTATAGACTGAGTGGTGGCAGTTCTTCTTGTTTTGAAGTCCATTTTTTGGATACCTAGGTTTTAATCTCTGTGACTATAAAGTACTATGTCTTAATAATAACTACATGCCAACCACACAACCTGTACTATATGACTGGCAGGTTCTACACACACTACAGGACCGTGAACCGTACTCTAGTGGCTCGGGTATATTCTACAGGACACTGAACCGTACTCTAGTGGCTCGGGTATATTCTACAGGACACTGAACCGTACTCTAGTGGCTCGGATATATTCTACAGGACCCTGAACCGTACTCTAGTGGCTCGGGTATATTCTACAGGACCCTGAACCGTACTCTAGTGGCTTGGGTATATTCTACAGGACCCTGAACCGTACTCTAGTGGCTCGGATATATTCTACAGGACCCTGAACCGTACTCTAGTGGCTCGAATATATTCTACAGGACCCTGAACCGTACTCTAGTGGCTCGGATATATTCTACAGGACCCTGAACCGTACTCTAGTGGCTCTGAGAGAGAGACTTACAGTTAGTGACATGTGGACTCTGTAGGGAGGTAGTAACTACTGGTAACAGGGCCATGTGGACTCTGTATGGAGGTAGTAACTACTGGTAACAGGGCCATGTGGACTCTGTATGGAGGTAGTAACTACTGGTAACAGGGCCATGTGGACTCTGTATGGAGGTAGTAACTACTGGTAACAGGGCCATGTGGACTCTGTAAGGTAGTAACTACTGGTAACAGGGCCATGTGGACTCTGTATGGAGGTAGTAACTACTGGTAACAGGGCCATGTGGACTCTGTATGGAGGTAGTAACTACTGGTAACAGGGCCATGTGGACTCTGTATGGAGGTAGTAACTACTGGTAACAGGGCCATGTGGACTCTGTATGGAGGTAGTAACTACTGGTAACAGGGCCATGTGGACTCTGTATGGAGGTAGTAACTACTGGTAACAGGGCCATGTGGACTCTGTAGGGAGGTAGTAACTACTGGTAACAGGGCCATGTGGACTCTGTATGGAGGTAGTAACTACTGGTAACAGGGCCATGTGGACTCTGTATGGAGGTAGTAACTACTGGTAACAGGGCCATGTGGACTCTGTATGGAGGTAGTAACTACTGGTAACAGGGCCATGTGTACTCTGTATGGAGGTAGTAACTACTGGTAACAGGGCCATGTGGACTCTGTAACAGGGCCATGGGACTCTGTATGGAGGTAGTAACTACTGGTAACAGGGCCATGTGGACTCTGTATGGAGGTAGTAACTACTGGTAACAGGGCCATGTGGACTCTGTAGGGAGGTAGTAACTACTGGTAACAGGGCCATGTGGACTCTGTATGGAGGTAGTAACTACTGGTCACAGGGCCATGTGGACTCTGTAGGGAGGTAGTAACTACTGGTAACAGGGCCATGTGGACTCTGTACGGAGGTAGTAACTACTGGTAACAGGGCCATGTGGACTCTGTAGGGAGGTAGTAACTACTGGTAACAGGGCCATGTGGACTCTGTACGGAGGTAGTAACTACTGGTAACAGGGCCATGTGGACTCTGTACGGAGGTAGTAACTACTGGTAACAGGGCCATGTGGACTCTGTACGGAGGTAGTAACTACTGGTAACAGGGCCATGTGGAATCTGTACGGAGGAAGTAACTACTGGTAACAGGGCCATGTGGACTCTGTACGGAGGTAGTAACTACTGGTAACAGGGCCATGTGGACTCTGTACGGAGGTAGTAACTACTGGTAACAGGGCCATGTGGACTCTGTACGGAGGTAGTAACTACTGGTAACAGGGCCATGTGGACTCTGTAGGGAGGTAGTAACTACTGGTAACAGGGCCATGTGGACTCTGTACGGAGGTAGTAACTACTGGTAACAGGGCCATGTGGACTCTGTATGGAGGTAGTAACTACTGGTAACAGGGCCATGTGGAATCTGTACGGAGGAAGTAACTACTGGTAACAGGGCCATGTGGACTCTGTACGGAGGTAGTAACTACTGGTAACAGGGCCATGTGGACTCTGTACGGAGGTAGTAACTACTGGTAACAGGGCCATGTGGACTCTGTACGGAGGTAGTAACTACTGGTAACAGGGCCATGTGGACTCTGTAGGGAGGTAGTAACTACTGGTAACAGGGCCATGTGGACTCTGTATGGAGGTAGTAACTACTGGTAACAGGGCCATGTGGACTCTGTATGGAGGTAGTAACTACTGGTAACAGGGCCATGTGGACTCTGTATGGAGGTAGTAACTACTGGTAACAGGGCCATGTGGACTCTGTATGGAGGTAGTAACTACTGGTAACAGGGCCATGTGGACTCTGTATGGAGGTAGTAACTACTGGTAACAGTGCCATGTGGACTCTGTATGGAGGTAGTAACTACTGGTAACAGGGCCATGTGGACTCTGTAGGGAGGTAGTAACTACTGGTAACAGGGCCATGTGGACTCTGTATGGAGGTAGTAACTACTGGTAACAGGGCCATGTGGACTCTGTATGGAGGTAGTAACTACTGGTAACAGGGCCATGTGGACTCTGTATGGAGGTAGTAACTACTGGTAACAGGGCCATGTGGACTCTGTATGGCCATGTGGACTCTGTATGGCCATGTGGACTCTGTATGGCCATGTGGACTCTGTATGGCCATGTGGACTCTGTATGGAGGTAGTAACTACTGGTAACAGGGCCATGTGGACTCTGTATGGCCATGTGCACTCTGTATGGCCATGTGGACTGTGAAGTGTGCAGTATTCAGTTTGTAATATGTAATATAATATAATATAATATAATATATCCAGATGCTTTATGCGCAGGAGTGGAATTGAAGAACAAAAATTACTCAAAACTCATTTTTACATGTAAAAAAATATTGAGTATTTAAAAAAAAAACTTTTTCTTTCAGCTCTCCTCCCAATTCCACCACTGAGTAAGTTATCGATGAAGTCGTTAAATTGTGTTTTTTTCCCCTCTCCCTCCAACAGATGTCTGTCTGGATGAATGTTGACCGTTGTTGGAATTTGACATTCAAGGGTTTGGGGTCAATTCAATTTAAATATCTGTCAATTCAGGAAGAATTTCATTGAAATTCCAATTATCTTCAATGCTTTTCAATTGGGAAAATGTAGAATTGGGAATTTGGTTTACATTCTGAATTGAGATGGAATTGAGCCCAACCCTGATTCAAGCAGTTTAACCACAATGCTCTTCTGCTCAAACACTTATTGTATTACTTATGTGCTGCTCAATAACATGACATGAATAACATGGTTGAGATTGATTGATCGTATTGATTGATTAGCTCCGAAATCTGACTCTATATTACGAAGGTGTTCCTAATGTTTGTTATACTCCGTGTATAGTCCCTTATAAACCGGGTCGTTCGAGCCCTCAATGCTGATTGGCTGACAGCCGTGGTATACCACGGGTATGACACAAAATTACTTAATTTAATATGCCATTTAGCAATTATACTGCTTACAGTCATTTTAATTCTACAGGGTGGTCCCGGGGTGGGTGGTCCCGGGGATCGAACCCACTGCCCTGGCGTTACAAGCGCCGTGCTCTACCAACTGAGCTACTGCTCTAATTATACTGCTCTATTTTAACCAGTTTTAAGAGCAATAAGGCACCTCGGGAGGTTTGTGGTATGTGGTCAATATCCCACGGCTAAGGGCTGTGTTATTCAGGCTGTACTCTGTGTTGCGTCGTTCATAAGAACAGCCTTTAGCCGTTAGTATATTGGCCCAATGCACACAAACCTCCTCGTACCTTATTGGTTAAAAAAAGAAACACCTGACAGAATAGATCTCAAGCCTTTTTTCTCTTTTTTCTCTTCACGTGTTTGAGGTTTTCGTTGAGGGAAATTGGTCAAACCTCTTACTCATCCGTTATAATAATAATTATAATTCTCCATTATTATTGTGTTCTATGTTCCTTTCATTTGGTTTCTCCATTATTATTGTGTTCTATGTTCCTTTCATTTGGTTTCTCCATTATTATTGTGTTCTATGTTCCTTTCATTTGGTTTCTCCATTATTATTGTGTTCTATGTTCCTTTCATTTGGTTTCTCCATTATTATTGTGTTCTATGTTCCTTTCAAATCAAATCAAATCAAATGTATTTATATAGCCCTTCGTACATCAGCTGATATCTCAAAGTGCTGTACAGAAACCCAGCCTAAAACCCCAAACAGCAAACAAGGCAGGTGTAAAAACACAGTGGCTAGGAAAAAATCCCTAGAAAGGCCAAAACCTAGGAAGAAACCTAGAGAGGAACCGGGCTATGTGGGGTGGCCAGTCCTCTTCTGGCTGTGCCGGGTAGAGATTATAACAGAACATGACCAAGATGTTCAAATGTTCATGAATGACCAGCATGGTCGAATAATAATAAGGCAGAACAGTTGAAACTGGAGCAGCAGCACAGTCAGGTGGACTGGGGACAGCAAGGAGCCATCATGTCAGGTAGTCCTGGGGCACGGTCCTAGGGCTCAGGTCCTCCGAGAGAGAGAAAGAAAGAGAGAATTAGAGAGAGCATATGTGGGGTGGCCAGTCCTCTTCTGGCTGTGCCGGGTGGAGATTATAACAGAACGTGGCCAAGATGTTCAAATGTTCATAAATGACCAGCATGGTTGAATAATAGTAAGGCAGAACAGTTGAAACTGGAGCAGCAGCATGGCCAGGTGGACTGGGGACAGCAAGGAGTCATCATGTCAGGTAGTCCTGGGACATGGTCCTAGGGCCCAGGCCAGTTGAAACTGGAGCAGCAGCATGGCCAGGTGGACTGGGGACAGCAAGGAGTCATCATGTCAGGTAGTCCTGGGGCATGGTCCTAGGGCTCAGGCCCTCCGAGAGAGAGAAAGAAAGAGAGAAGGAGAGAATTAGAGAACGCACACTTAGATTCACACAGGACACCGAATAGGACAGGAGAAGTACTCCAGATATAACAAACTAACCCTAGCCCCCCCGACACATAAACTACTGCAGCATAAATACTGGAGGCTGAGACAGGAGGGGTCAGGAGACACTGTGGCCCCATCCGAGGACACCCCCGGACAGGGCCAAACAGGAAGGATATAACCCCACCCACTTTGCCTTTCATTTGGTTTCTCCATTATTATTGTGTTCTATGTTCCTTTCATTTGGTTTCTCCATTATTATTGTGTTCTATGTTCCTTTCATTTGGTTTCTCCATTATTATTGTGTTCTATGTTCCTTTCATTTGGTTTCTCCATTATTATTGTGTTGTTATACCCTGTTTTACAGTATATTGCATTATAATTGTAATGCTCTGCCTGAAGGGTACCATTCCTCCTCTGTTTTAAACAACAGAGTGTTGGGCTCAATTCCATTTCAATTCCAGTCAATTCAGAAAGTGAACCAAATTCCAATTCCAAATTGTTCTTATTGAAAGGCAATAGCAGAGAAACGGAATTGGAATTCAAATGTCAGTGTACTTCCTGAATTGGCTGGAATTGAAATGGGATTGTCCCCAAACCCTGATAGGAACTGTAGCAACACCAACTGATGGTCCTTTTATTCAAGCTCTTAACCATGTTCTTTTGGTTCACTGTTGCTCGTCTTTTTTTACCCATGATTTACTTGCTAGACTGCCCCCATCCCTCTGCCCACCCCATCGCAACTATAGCCACCGATGGTGCTGCAGGTGGTTTTGCACCTGGCAATGCCAGCATAGTCAATGGTAGGTTGACCAGAACCTCCTTCCTGTCCTGCTCCCTCCCGCTGGGTAAAACTGCCTCCTCCCTCTTCCACCTCCTCCCTATATGCCCACTCTCCTCCCTCCTCCATCTCCTCCTCCCCCACCTCCTCCATCTCCTCCTCTTCCTCCTCCACCTCCTCGTCCTCCTCCAACTCCTCTTCTTCGACATCCTCCTCCTCTACCTCCACCTCCTCTTCCACCTCTACCTCCTCCATCACCTCCTTGTCTTCCACCTCCTCCTCCTCCTCCTCCTCCTCCTCCTCCTCCTCCTCCTCCTCCTCCTCCTCCTCCTCCTCCTCCCTATATTCCCACTCTCTTGTTCCTGTACCTTTCATATTCTCTCCTTTAAATGCACGTTTCTTCTTTTCCTAAGGTTGTGGAACAGTCTTCATTTCCTTTCTGTCTTCCTCCTTTTCTTGCTTTCAGTTTGTTTGGGTTGAATGACTGAGTAGTAATACCACAATACATCCAAAATATTGAAAAAGTTCAATAGAAAATCTAAATGATTTAGTAAGTAGGTAGTGAGGGATGATCCGGTTGCGTTGGAGGTGGGACATGGGTTTAATACAGAGACGTTCTGTAAGTGTTCTCGGTGAGATATGTGTTGAAGAAGGTTGGGGGGGTTTGCTGTTTGCCAGTCACGACGAGCATGTCATTATCATCATGGAAGGTGTGGGGTCTAAATGTCCCTCAGAAATGATTACTAGTTGTTCTCAGGACAGGTGACATAGTCGATTACTAGTTTTCTGTGACTGATATTAGAAGTAGATTAATCTACCCCCCCCCCTCTCCCCGGTATCTACATCCTAAATGCCACCCTATTCTCTATATAGTGCGCTACTTTTGAACAGGACCCTTAGGGAAACCTAGTAGTGCACCATATAGGGAATAGGCTGCCTTTTGAGATGCATCCATCGTGTTGTATACTGTCTGCTGCTCATCCCCCCCCCAAGACTGTCTATCTCTCACACTGCGGTCCTGACCTGTCTCTCTGCACTGAATGAGGTCAATTGTCCAATTTCAGCTGCCTCGTTGTGTCCTCTGGGAGGGAAGTGGATCTGCTATTGTGGTTGAAATGAACTGAATAGACATGGCCATTATACCGACTGAGAAAGAAACAGTCTGATACAGATGGCTGCCCTGCCACCTCTACACTCTAACCACTAGGCTACCAGCCACCTCTACACTCTAACCACTAGGCTACCTGCCACCTCTACACTCTAACCACTAGGCTACCTGCCACCTCTACACTCTAACCACTAGGCTACCTGCCACCTCTACACTCTAACCACTAGGCTACCCTGCCGCCTCTACACTCTAACCACTAGGCTACCTGCCACCTCTGCACTCTAACCACTAGGCTACCCTGCCGCCTCTACCCTCTAACCACTAGGCTACCCTGCCTCCTCTACCCTCTAACCACTAGGCTACCCTGCACCTCTACCCTCTAACCACTAGGCTACCCTGCCTCCTCTACCCTCTAACCACTAGGCTCCCTGCCGCCTCTACCCTCTAACCACTAGGCTACCTGCCGCCTCTACCCTCTAACCACTAGGCTACCCTGCCGCCTCTACCCTCTAACCACTAGGCTACCCTGCCGCCCGCAGGACGATGCTCACTTGATAAGAGTTTTTCCCTTTTAGTAATATGCACCAAGGTATTCAATGTTTACATTTGGACAGATAGTTTTGGTGCAATAATTTGGTGGTAAAGTGTACCTTGAAATTAAAAGGGTAAAAATAAATGACATGTAATAAATTAATTCACATGAGATATAAAAACGACATGTGTATGTGTTTAAGATCTAGTGGTTTTAATGGTAGTCCAGTAGTCTATCAGACCCCTGTAGTCCAGTAGTCTATCAGACCCCTATAGTCCAGTAGTCTATCAGACCCCTGTAGTCCAGTAGTCTATCAGACCCCTGTAGTCTATCAGACCCCTGTAGTCTATCAGACCCCTGTAGTCTATCAGACCCCTGTAGTCTATCAGACCCATGTAGTCCAGTAGTCTATCAGACCCCTGTAGTCTATCAGACCCATGTAGTCCAGTAGTCTATCAGACCCCTGTAGTCTATCAGACCCCTGTAGTCTATCAGACCCCTGTAGTCTATCAGACCCATGTAGTCCAGTAGTCTATCAGACCCCTGTAGTCCAGTACTCTATCAGACCCCTGTAGTCTATCAGACCTCTGTAGTCTATCAGACCCCTGTAGTCTATCAGACCCCTGTAGTCGATCAGACCCCTGTAGTCTATCAGACCCCTGTAGCCTCTGGATGGCAGGTAGTCAAGTAGTATTTTTCTCTCCAGCGTTCAATTCCTTCACTTCAATTCCTTTCCTCCCTCAGTCTGACCTTGCATGATCTTTCTGACTTTACTGTAACACTGCATGCTCTGTGTCGGCTGTTTCTCCTTTACCTCGTGTTGTGTGTTAAACGCTGTGATTCTCTGCATCTGTTTCTTGACACCTCGTGAAATATCCGAATGGCTTTTCTTGTTCTGTCGATGTGTGGAATTCCCTGTAGTCTGTGTGTGAGTTTGTCACTTCCTGTAGTCTGTGAGTATGTCACTTCCTGTAAGTCTGTGCAGTCACTCTTCAAAACGAAGCACCCACAGCCGATCGGATAGCGAGGAAATCTGAGCAGCAGAGATGTCTCGTAGTTGTAACTCAAGTACGGTAGAACATGTCATGTGATCGTGTCAAGCAAAGCATCTTAAAACACAATAACATTCGTTTCATCATAACCGAATAATAACAATGGTTGCATTTTGCTCAAATCACTGTCGACAGGTCATAGAAGTAACCAGATAAAGTCTACATGGGACTGCTTTCATCCAACACAGCTACAGACAAAAACAGCAAACATAACGTTTTACTGCGTTTTACATGGTTTAAAAAAATATATATTAAAAAATTGCAATTATAGGATTTATTTTTAGAAAAATGTTTTAAATTCTGTTTATTATTTACATTTCTAGTGCTCTAGGTTCCACTGTCATGCGGTCTATCTGGTCTGTGTGTATGTAGCAGGTGTAAAAGTCTATCAGTCCAGAGATCTGTATATATATATTTAAAACATTTTTTTTTAACCTTTATTTAACCAGGCAAGTCAGTTAAGAACAAATTCTTATTTTCAATAATGGCCTAGGAACAGTGGGTTAACTGCCTAGGCTACCCTGCCACCTCTACACTCTAACCACTAGGCTACCCCACGAGGTACTCATGGCTTCGCCCCAACAATGAGTCGTTGTTCCAAAGGTGTAAAGGCAACAAGTTTAGGTCCAAAATAAACCCATGGAAAAACGCATCGGACTTGTTTTGGACAGATTTTTGTCGAGAATAAAACCTTTTGCTTCGTCTCTTCCTCTCTGATTCGTCTGAGCTGATCTGGGGGGAAAACTACAGTACAATGGATTATTGTCAGTGTAGTTAATAATAATATAATATATGCCATTTAGCAGACGCTTTTATCCAAAGCGACTTACAGTCATGTGTGCATACATTCTACGTATGGGTGGTCCCGGGGATCGAACCCACTACCCTGGCGTTACAAGCGCCATGCTCAGTTAATTACCACGTTTCCGCGCTGAACCAGGTTGAATATTTGCTTCATGAAAATGACAGACCAGCATCCCACAAAGTTGTTGATTTGATTTATGCGCATTGGGCTCACAATAAATAAGTGGAGTTCAAGTAAATGAATCGACGTCACTCAATTAGTTGTTTAATAACCCCCCCCCCCCTCAAAAAAACTCAAATGTCAATTCATCGTTTAGCACAAGCGCTAGGATAAATATTTACTACATAGTCACATTATTTGCAAAATCTAGTTTTATTATCAATGATCTATTTTGATTGACATTATTTCCAATAGTCACTAGCAAGCCCAGGCGAAAACACAACATTTCGTTAGCTTGTAAATGAGAAATTAGCATCCCCTGCAGCAGAGCTTCACCTCATTAAGCAGCAGCTTTTCTGTGTACGTGACCGTCTTGACGATGTTAAATAAATATTCATTCTTTTTCTGTCTTCCTTTTCAGTTTTTATTTCACTGTAATGTCCTGGCGTTTGATTGTGTGTTTGTGTTTTATCGTCGGTTCTTATTGTCCTGTGTCTCGTATGTCTCCATCGTAGGTAAAATACAGGATGACAATATGGAGAACAACCAGACTAAAGGTAACCTATTTTCAACTTTCCCCTCCCCCCCATAGTTTTGGTTTGTACTCTAATTAGCGATGCAAATTTCCGGTAACCCCCCCTCACAAAAAATCCCAGCTTTTCCAGAAATCCTGGTTGAAAATGTCCGGATTTCATGCCTATTCCCTTCTGATTCTGGGAATATTCATTTCCTGGAAAACCTGGAATTTGGGGAAAGTTATCATCATTTTGCAACCCCAGCTCTAACGATCCTCTAACATTCCCTTAACGTCTCTAACATACTTCTGATATGTAAACGCCCATTCAGCCTGATGTACGTCTTGTGTCCCCAGTGTTGTTGTCACGGGCTGCAGTGTTGTGCAGTGTTGTTGTCTCAGCTCTATATGAGCATGTCTCAAGGTCTCTCTCTCATCTCTCTTGCTCTGTCTTTGTCTCTCTCTCATCTCTCTTGCTCTGTCTTTGTCTCTCTCTCTCTCTCTCTCTTGCTCTCTCTCTCTCTTTCTCTCTCTCAAATTTCTCTCGCTCTCTTGCTCTCTCTCAAATTTCTCTTGCTCTTTCTTTCTTTCTTTCTTTCTTTCTTTCTTTCTTTCTTTCTTTCTTTCTTTCTTTCTTTCTTTCTTTCTTTCTTTCTTTCTTTCTTTCTTTCTTTCTTTCTTTCTTTCTTTCTTTCTTTCTTTCTTAGAGCTCAGTCTGCCCTGAGGTTGTTCCACTAACATTATTCTTTGTTAAAAAAGTGTTCATCTTGAAGGTTTTCCTGCTAGCAGAAACTTAATGTACTTAGAAGTTATGTTCATAATAGTTTGCATTCCTACAGGGCTCTCTCTGTGCAGGGCTGTCTCTGTACAGGGCTTTCTCTGTACAGGGCTCTCTCTGTACAGGGCTTTCTCTGTACAGGGCTCTCTCTATACAGGGCTTTCTCTGTACAGGGCTCAAAGTGCTTTACATTGTACCGTGATGATGTAACCAAGGGCAAATCGTTCTCTCCTGAAGAGAATAATACGCAATTCTCTTTCAAGCTGTTTTGATGTTATTTGAAATGTAAAACGTTAAAATGTTGACCTACACATGTTTTTTTCCCCCCTGACTAGTTCAGTTAACTAGAATGAGGACTTCTTCAGACAGTTGTGGTGAGAGGTTAAAAGCTGGTTGAAAATATCAATGTATCGAAGAGAATAAACGTACCAACCACTGTCTCTGTTGGGCAGCGCTTAGAGCATCACTGGTTTCCATAACGTGTTTTACTTCAATGGATGTAATCGATCTAAGTTGGGGTCTTTCCTACAGCATAGGCCACAGGACTCGATCTAAGTTGGGGTCTTTCCTACAGCATAGGCCACAGGACTCGATCTAAGTTGGGGTCTTTCCTACGGCATAGGCCACAGGACTCAACCTAAATTGGGGTCCTTGCTAAATAGAACAGACCCCAGTGACATCCCATAATAATCTCCTGTCTTTGTGTTCCTGTGGTTGTTTCAGTGAAGAAACAGGACGGAGCGGCTGCCATGGAAATGCAGCCTCTGAAGAGCGCCGAGGGAGGAGAGATGGAGGAGAAGGAGGAGAAGAAGAAAGCAAACGTCTCCAAGAAGGAGAAGTCTGTCCTCCAGGGGAAACTGACCAAGCTGGCTGTTCAGATTGGCAAAGCAGGTACGGAAGATCAATCGATATGATTAAATCATATATATTTGATTTATATATATATATATATCGAGTGTCAAATCACTGACCATGAACCCGATGGGAGAACCTTCCAGAAGGACAACCATCTCTGCAGCACTCCACCAATCAGGTCTTTATGGTAGAGTGGCCAGACAGAAGCCACTCCTCAGTAAAAGGCACATGACAGCCCGCTTGGAGTTTGCCAAAAGGCACCCAAAGGTCTCTCAGACCATGAAAAACAAGATTCTCTGATCTGATGAAACCAATATTGAACTCTTTAGCCTGAATGCCAAATGTCACATCTGGAGGAAACTTTGCCCCATCCCTATGGTGAAGCATGGTGGTGGTAGCATCATGCTCTGGGGATGTTTTCCACCATCCCTATGGTGAAGCATGGTGGTGGCAGCATCATGCTCTGAGGATGTTTTTCAGTGACAGGGACTGGGAGACTAGTCAGGATCAAGAGAAAGATGAACGAAGCAAAGTACAGAGAGATCCTTGATGAAACCCTGCTCCAGAGCTCTCAGGACCTCAGACTGGGGCGAAGATTCCCTTTCCAACCGGACAACGACTCTAAGTACACAGCCAAGACAATGCAGGTGTGGCTTTGGACAAGTCTCTGAATGTCCTTGAGTGGCCCAGCCAGAGCCCAGACTTGAACCCAATCGAACATCTCTGGAGAGACCTGAAAAAAGCTGTGCAACGACCCTCCCCATCCAACCTGACAGAGCTTGAGAGGATCTGTAGTGAAGAATGGGAGAAACTCCCCAAATACAGGTGTGCCAAGCTTGTAGTGTCAAGAAGACTCACGGCTGTAATCCCTGCCAAAGTACTGAGTAAAGGGTCTTTTTAAAATTTTCTTTTTTATAAATATGCTAAAATGTCAATACTTTCCACTGTATATATGATCCATAACATATCTCTATGTGCCAGATATAATGGAGATTATGACGTTCTGAGACGGAATATGGGAGATTATGACGTTCTGAGACGGAATATGGGAGATTTTGACGTTCTGAGACGGAATATGGGAGATTATGACGTTCTGAGACGGAATATGGGAGATTATGACGTTCTGAGAGAATATGGAGATTATGACGTTCTGAGACGGAATATGGGAGATTATGACATTCTGAGACGGAATATGGAGATTATGACGTTCTGAGAGAATATGGAGATTATGACGTTCTGAGAGAATATGGAGATTATGACGTTCTGAGAGAATGATGGAAAATGGAGATTATGACGTTCTGATGATGGAATATGGAGATTATGACATTCTGATGATGGAATATGGAGATTACCAGATCACAGAAGGAAATTTAGAAGTGGATATGGAATGCAAGAAAACAAATCACATAAATAAATCTGTTGTTTACAAGTAGTTGCTGCTGTGCTGTTGATTTCTAAAGATAAAAGTTTAAATAAATATTTGCTATCATATGAGTCAAAACAAGCCAGGCATCTCGCACTTTCATCTGTTCACAAGTAAAGTAAAAAAGCAGCCATTTCCTTGTCCAGGTCTGGTGATGTCAGCCATCACAGTGATCATCCTGGTGCTGTACTTCGCTGTGGACAACTTTGTCCTGCAGAAGAGGCCGTGGCTGACGGAGTGCACCCCCATCTACGTCCAGTACTTCGTCAAGTTCTTCATCATCGGTGTCACCGTGCTGGTGGTGGCTGTACCCGAGGGGCTGCCCCTGGCCGTCACCATCTCCCTGGCCTACTCTGTCAAGGTACACACACACACACACACACACACACACACTGGTCGGCTCCATCTCCAACTCTGTCAAGGTAGAGAAAGAAAATCAAGCTATTTATCATTATATAGAAAATACAATATAGATATTTTGGGGCAAACTTCTACTACTACTCTGTCAAAGTATATTTGAAAAATATATTATCTAAAGTGTTGCAGCTCTAATAACTAGTGTCTGATCTGTTGCAGCTATAATAACTAGTATCTAATGTGTTGCAGCTCTAATAACTAGTATCTAATGTGTTGCAGCTCTAATATCTAGTATCTAATGTGTTGCAGCTCTAATATCTAGTATTTGATCTGTTGCAGCTCTAATAACTAGTATCTGATCTGTTGCAGATCTAATAACTAGTATCTAATGTTTTGCAGCTCTAATAACTAGTATCTAATGTGTTGCAGCTCTAATATCTAGTATCTGATCTGTTGCAGCTCTAATAACTAGTATCTGATCTGTTGCAGCTCTAATATCTAGTATCTGATCTGTTGCAGCTCTAATAACTAGTATCTAATGTTTTGCAGCTCTAATAACTAGTATCTAATGTGTTGCAGCTCTAATAACTAGTATCTGATCTGTTGCAGCTCTAATAACTAGTATCTGATCTGTTGCAGCTCTAATAACTAGTATCTAATGTGTTGCAGCTCTAATAACTAGTATCTAATGTGTTGCAGCTCTAATATCTAGTATCTGATCTGTTGCAGCTCTAATAACTAGTGTCTGATCTGTTGCAGCTCTAATATCTAGTATCTGATCTGTTGCAGCTCTAATATCTAGTATCTGATCTGTTGCAGCTCTAATAAATAGTATCTAATGTTTTGCAGCTCTAATAACTAGTATCTAATGTGTTGCAGCTCTAATAACTAGTATCTGATCTGTTGCAGCTCTAATATCTAGTATCTAATGTGTTGCAGCTCTAATAACTAGTATCTAATGTGTTGCAGCTCTAATAACTAGTATCTAATGTGTTGCAGCTCTAATAACTAGTATCGAATGTGTTGCAGCTCTAATAACTAGTATCTAATGTGTTGCAGCTCTAATAACTAGTATATGATCTGTTGCAGCTCTAATAACTAGTATCTAATGTGTTGCAGCTCTAATAACTAGTATCTAATGTGTTGCAGCTCTAATAACTAGTATTTGATCTGTTGCAGCTCTAATAACTAGTATCTGATCTGTTGCAGCTCTAATAACTAGTATCTAATGTTTTGCAGCTCTAATATCTAGTATCTAATGTGTTGCAGCTCTAATAACTAGTATCTAATGTGTTGCAGCTCTAATATCTAGTATCTAATGTGTTGCAGCTCTAATAACTAGTATCTAATGTTTTGCAGCTCTAATAACTAGTATCTAATGTTCATAAATGACCAGCATGGTCAAATAATAATAAGGCAGAACAGTTGAAACTGGAGCAGCAGCACAGTTGCAGCTCTAATAACTAGTATCTAATGTGTTGCAGCTCTAATAACTAGTATCTAATGTGTTGCAGCTCTAATAACTAGTATCTAATGTTTTGCAGCTCTAATAACTAGTATCTAATGTGTTGCAGCTCTAATAACTAGTATTGAATGTGTTGCAGCTCTAATAACTAGTATCCTGGGGCATGTTTTGCAGCTCTAATAACTAGTAAAGAATGTGTTAGCAGCTCTAATAACTAGTATCTAATGTGTTGCAGCTCTAATAACTAGTATCTAATGAGACAGGAGGGGTGTTGCAGCTCTAATAAACTAAGTATCTAATGTGTTGCAGCTCTAATAACTAATATCTAATTACCATTGCAGCTCTAATAACTAGTATCGAATGTGGGGGAACCCAGACAGCTCTGAATAACTAGTATCGAATGTGTTGCAGCTCTAATAACTAGTATCTAATGTGTTGCAGCTCTAATAACTAGTATCTAATGTGTTGCAGCTCTAATAACTAGTATCTAATGTGTTGCAGCTCTAGAGACAGCAAGGGCGGTTCGTTGCTCCAGAGCCTTTCCGTTCGAATGTGTTGCAGCTCTAATAACTAGTATCTAATGTGTTGCAGCTCTAATAACTAGTATCTAATGTGTTGCAGCTCTAATAACTAGTATCTAATGTGTTGCAGCTCTAATAACTAGTATCCTTGAAATGTTTTTTGACAGCCAGTCTAATAACTAGTATCTAATGTGTTGCAGCTCTAATAACTAGTATCTAATGTTTATCCGTTGCAGCTCTAATAACTAGTATCTAATGTTTTGCAGCTTTTTGGAATAACTAGTATCTAATTTTTGCAGCTCTAATAACTAGTATCTATATGTTCTTGCAGCTCTAATAACTAGTATCAATGTGTTGCAGCTCTAATAACTAGTATTAATGTGATTGCAGCTCTAATAACTAGTATCTAATGTTTTGTCAGCTCTAATAACTAGTATCTAATGTGTTGCAGCTCTAATAACTAGTATCTAATGTTTTGCAGCTCTAATAACTAGTATCTGATCTGTTGCAGCTCTAATAACTAGTATCTAATGTGTTGCAGCTCTAATAACTAGTATCTGATCTGTTGCAGCTCTAATAACTAGTATCTGATCTGTTGCAGCTCTAATATCTAGTATCTGATCTGTTGCAGCTCTAATAACTAGTATCTAATGTGTTGCAGCTCTAATAACTAGTATCTGATCTGTTGCAGCTCTAATATCTAGTATCTGATCTGTTGCAGCTCTAATAACTAGTATCTGATCTGTTGCAGCTCTAATAACTAGTATCTAATGTTTTTATCCAAAGCGACTTACAGTCATGTGTGCATACATTCTACGTATGGGTGGTCCCGGGAATCGAACCCACTACCCTAATAACTAGTATCTGAAAATATTGAATTGAAACGAGGCTGAAACCTCCAACAACACGGTTTGATATTTCATCCTCAGAAAATGATGAAAGATAATAACCTGGTTCGCCACCTGGATGCGTGTGAGACGATGGGTAACGCCACGGCCATCTGCTCCGACAAGACCGGCACGTTGACCACCAACCGTATGACTGCCGTGGCGTGCTACGTGGGGGATGTCCACTACAAGGAGATACCAGACCCTGGACTTCTGTCTGTTAAGTCTCTGGATATCCTTGTCAACGCCATCTCCCTCAACAGCGCGTACACCACCAAGATACTGGTAAGAACCTACCACGCTATATAGTACACCACCAAGATACTGGTAAGAACCTACCACGCTATATACTACACCACCAAGATACTGGTAAGAACCTACCACGCTATATACTACACCACCAAGATACTGGTAAGAACCTAGCACGCTATATACTACACCACCAAGATACTGGTAAGAACCTAGCACGCTATATACTACACCACCAAGATACTGGTAAGAACCTAGCACGCTATATACTACACCACCAAGATACTGGTAAGAACTACATACTGAGATATTACACCAACTACATACTGAGATACTGAGATATTACACCAACTACATACTGAGATACTGAGATATTACTATATCTCTTTCTATAGGCTAGAGGGGAGACAGGAAGCCTAGTGGTTAGAGGGGTGGCAGGTAGCCTAGTGGTTAGAGGGGCGGCAGGTAGCGTAGTGGTTAGAGGGGCGGCAGGTAGCCTATTGGTTAGAGGGGTGGCAGGTAGCCTAGTGGTTAGAGGGGCGGCAGGTAGCCTAGTGGTTAGAGGGGCGGCAGGTAGCCTATTGGTTAGAGGGGTGGCAGGTAGCCTAATGGTTAGAGGGGCGGCAGGTAGCCTAGTGGTTAGAGGGGCGGCAGGTAGCCTAGTGGTGGTTAGAGGGGTGGCAGGTAGCCTAGTGGTTAGAGGGGCGGCAGGTAGCCTATTGGTTAGAGGGGTGGCAGGTAGCCTAGTGGTTAGAGGGGCGGCAGGTAGTCTAGTGGTTAGAGGGGCGGCAGGTAGCCTAGTGGTTAGAGGGGCGGCAGGTAGCCTAGTGGTTAGAGGGGGCGGCAGGTAGCCTAGTGGTTAGAGGGGGCGGTAGCCTAGTGGTTAGCAGGTTAGCCTAGCCTTGGTTAGAGGGGCGGCAGGTAGCCTAGTGGTAGAGGGTGGCAGGTAGCCTAGTGGTTAGAGGGGCGGCAGGTAGCCTAGTGGTTAGAGGGGACGGCAGGTAGCCTAGTGGTTAGAGGGGCGGCAGGTAGCCTAGTGGTTAGAGGGGAGGCAGGTAGCCTAGTGGTTATAGGGGCGGCAGGTAGCCTAGTGGTTAGAGGGGGGAGGCAGGTAGCCTAGTGGTTAGCGGGGCGGCAGGTAGCCTAGTGGTTAGAGGGGAGGCAGGTAGCCTAGTGGTTAGAGGGGCGGCAGGTAGCCTAGTGGTTAGAGGGGAGACAGGTAGCCTAGTGGTTAGAGGGGCGGCAGGTAGCCTAGTGGTTAGAGGGGAGGCAGGTAGCCTAGTGGTTAGAGTGTTGGACTAGTAACCGAAAGGTTGCAAGATCAAATCCCCGAGTTGACAATGTAAAAAATCTGTCATTCTGCCCCTGAACAAGGCAGTTAACCCACTGTTCCTAGGCCGTCATTGAAAGTAAGAATTTGTTTTTAACTGACTTGCCTCGTTAAATACCAAAAATAATCTAGGAGCCTCAGAACTCCAAGCTGCAGTTCTACCAGGCCTTTGAACTTTGCATCTTAAAACTCGGCTAGCATGGTGTACGTTTTAGGACGTCCTCAGCTTCAGAACGTCATACTGCAAGCCCTCTGTGGCGTCCTCCCCATTCAAACTGTCTCTCTGAGCTGTGAAATAAATATCTCAACTTGCATAACAGCTCTAGTCTTCCTGGACTGCCAGAGAAGGCTTTGATATCTGTATTATTTTCCCTTCTAGTCAACGAACGGCGACAGGCATCAGTCAGCAGGGACCTAACTATTGTTCAGTACGCACATAAAATGACTCCATCCCCCAGAAGTCTATGCTTCCCCCTGCCTGCTCAGCACCAGTAGGACTCCATCCCCCATAGGCCTCTGTTCTGTTCTGTTCCTTCAATCCGATTCCACCCACCAGAAGCCTCTGCTTCTCAAACAACAGGAGTATTCCATCCCTCAGAGGCATCGCTTGTGTTCTGTGGAAACTGCATCCCCCAGAAGCCCTTGCTTCTCGGAACCAGATATCCATCCCCCAAGAGGCCTCTGTTGCTCTGTTCTGTTATGTCCTTTCATACAATTCCATCCCCCAGAAGCCTCTGCTTTCCCTCAACCTAGCCAGCACTACGGGAAGACCATCTTTATAATAGGATATTATGTCATTCCTGGTGTGTTGGGACTCATCACTATGACTTAAAATACCTTCAAAATCAGCTGGGGAAAAGTTGTGAGTGGTGATTGATATATAGATTACGTACGTCCTTCCCCCATCCCAAATATCTCAACTAATTAAAGAAATACAGTAAAGTATTCCTCAGAAAAAAACATCCTCTCATCGTGGGAATCATCGTAGGACGTTGCCTTACATTTTTATCAGCCTTATTATGAGCCATGGTTAAAAGTAGTGCACTGAATAGGGAATAGGGCTCTGGTCTAAAGTAGTGCACTATATAGGGAATAGGGCTCTGGTCTAAAGTAGTTCACTATATAGGGAATAGGGCCCTGGTCTAAAGTAGTGTACTATATAGGGAATAGGGCCCTGGTCTAAAGTAGTGTACTATATAGGGAATAGGGCTCTGGTCTAAAGTAGTGCACTATATAGGGAATAGGGCTCTGGTCTAAAGTAGTGCACTATATAGGGAATAGGGTCCTGGTCTAAAGTAGTGCACTATATAGGGAATAGGGCCCTGGTCTAAAGTAGTGCACTATATAGGGAATAGGATTGCATTTGGGAGCTCTGACTACATCCATACCAGACAGACTGTCTCAGTGCTGTGACTACATCCAGACAGACTGTCTCAGTGCTGTGACTACATCCAGACAGACTGTCTCAGTGCTGTCACTACATCCATACCAGACAGGCTGTCTCAGTGCTGTCACTACATCCATACCAGACAGACTGTCTCAGTGCTGTGACTACATCCAGACAGACTGTCTCAGTGCTGTGACTACATCCAGACAGACTGTCTCAGTGCTCTGACTACATCCAGACAGACTGTCTCAGTGCTGTGACTACATCCAGACAGACAGTCTCAGTGCTGTGACTACATCCAGACAGACTGTCTCAGTGCTGTGACTACATCCAGACAGACTGTCTCAGTGCTGTCACTACATCCAGACAGACTGTCTCAGTGCTGTGACTACATCCATACCAGACAGACTGTCTCAGTGCTGTCACTACATCCAGACATGGTCCTGGGTTCGACCCATATGTAGAATGTATGCACACATGACTGTAAGTCGCTTTGGATAAAAGCGTCTGCTAAATGGCATATATTACAGACTGTCTCAGTGCTGTGACTACATCCATACCAGACAGGCTGTCTCAGTGCTCTGACTACATCCAGACAGACTGTCTCAGTGCTGTCACTACATCCAGACAGACTGTCTCAGTGCTGTGACTACATTCAGACAGACTGTCTCAGTGCTGTGACTACATCCAGACAGACTGTCTCAGTGCTGTCACTACATCCATACCAGACAGACTGTCTCAGTGCTCTGACTACATCATCTCATATGTATATACTGTACTCGATACCATCTACTGTATGCTGCTCTGTACCATCACTCATTCATATATCCTTATGTACATATTCCTTATCCCCTTACACTGTGTATAAGACAGTAGTTTTGGAATTGTTAGTTAGATTACTTGTTGGTTATCACTGCATTGTCGGAACTAGAAGCACAAGCATTTCGCTACACTCGCATTAACATCTGCTAACCATGTGTATGTGACAAATACAATTTGATTTGATTTGATTTGACATCCAGACAGACTGTCTCAGTGCTGTGACTACATCCAGACAGACTGTCTCAGTGCTGTCACTACATCCAGACAGACTGTCTCAGTGCTGTCACTACATCCAGACAGACTGTCTCAGTGCTGTGACTACATCCAGACAGACTGTCTCAGTGCTCTGACTACATCCAGACAGACTGTCTCAGTGCTGTCACTACATCCAGACAGACTGTCTCAGTGCTCTGACTACATCCAGACAGACTGTCTCAGTGCTCTGACTACATCCAGACAGACTGTCTCAGTGCTGTCACTACATCCAGACAGACTGTCTCAGTGCTGTCACTACATCCAGACAGACTGTCTCAGTGCTGTGACTACATCCAGACAGACTGTCTCAGTGCTGTGACTACATCCAGACAGACTGTCTCAGTGCTGTGACTACATCCAGACAGACTGTCTCAGTGCTGTGACTACATCCAGACAGACTGTCTCAGTGCTGTGACTACATCCAGACAGACTGTCTCAGTGCTGTGACTACATCCAGACAGACTGTCTCAGTGCTGTGACTACATCCAGACAGACTGTCTCAGTGCTGTGACTACATCCAGACAGACTGTCTCAGTGCTGTGACTAGACAGACTGTCTCAGTGCTGTGACTACATCCAGACAGACTGTCTCAGTGCTGTCACTACATCCAGACAGACTGTCTCAGTGCTGTGACTACATCCAGACAGACTGTCTCAGTGCTGTCACTACATCCAGACAGACTGTCTCAGTGCTGTGACTACATCCAGACAGACTGTCTCAGTGCTGTGACTACATCCAGACAGACTGTCTCAGTGCTGTGACTACATCCATACCAGACAGACTGTCTCAGTGCTGTCACTACATCCAGACAGACTGTCAGAAGCAGCAGAGGGAGTCACATCAAGAGAGAGCAGACCAGCTGATTCCCAGGAGAGAGATGTGTCATGAATATGGTCTTGTTGGTCTCTTACGTGAACAATTTTATCAATTATGATAAAATGCCATCGGTAGGATAGGATATGATGAACTTTACAACCCAACAGGAAAATGCTCTTAGACACTGCTGTATACAAAATAGACACTGTATATTACACACTCAACATCAAATCAAATTTTATTGGTCACACACACACACACACACACACACACACACACACACACACACACACACACACACACACACACACACACACACACACACACACACACACACACACACACACACACACACACACACACACACACACACACACACACACACACACACACACACACACACACACACACACACACACACACACACACACACACAGTGGGGCAAAAAAGTATTTAGTCAGCCACCAATTGTGCAAGTTCTCCCACTTAAAAAGATGAGAGAGGCCTGTAAATGTTCATCATAGGTACACAGGATTTTTAATGAATTTATTCGCAAATTATAATAATAATAAATAATATAATATTTATGGTGGAATATAAGTACAATACACCGTTACCCTTATCATACACATTGTATGTGGTGACCTGGTCGTCTTCTAGTGGGAAGAGAACCCACGAGCTGGTCCTTTGTTTCCTGTCCAAGGAAGGAAGCTTGTGCTTTTGTGAAACTCGTTCTAGATCTCACGCTAGGTGTGTTGGGGATAGTGCTTACCGTAAGGAGCTGACATCAAAATACTGTCGACCACATATCAACTACAGGGAATATCCAAAGGGTTTTGATTCAAGTTGGATTTGTGTTTGTTGACAACCCAATTAAATATCAATTTAAATTGGACGTTAATCTGACATCTTTATCTCGTTAGAAAGGGATGGTTTTGGCAAGAGATTTTACATCATCTGTAATTGGAGAGAGGACTGAAGGAGGGAGGGAGGGAGAGAGGGAGAGAGGGAGAGAGGGAGGGAGAGAGGGAGGGAGAGAGGGAGAGAGGGTTATATAAAACATTAAAGTTGTCGGCCAACACCAGTGGTGTGATACGGACTGTAAACTCTCCCTTCTCCGTTCTCTCCACGGCAAGTCAGAGCAGACACAAATAAAAATCAAGAGAACCACAGCTGATTGAAGCACTAATTTTGTATCTTTATATAATTGCTGTGTCTCAGAAATGAAAGTTTAGTTCTTAAAGGGGTACAAACACGTGTCATCTGTACCTTTAGTTATAGGTACAGAACATAATTTCCCACTGAAGGGACGGAAAGCGACAGAAAGAGCAACATATACCTTAAAAGAGCCAATAGGATACCATAGGGGGCAGATAGTAAAGGTACACATTTGCCTTTTTAGGGTACCACCACAAATCAAGGACCAGCTGAACCACTGCCCGGTACCATCCAGAAGGCGAGGTCAGTACAGGTGCATCAAAGCCGGGACCGAGAGACTGGAAAAACATAATCTATCTCAAGGCCATCAGGACCTAAACTGTAGTCACTGCCACTTGTCAGCTACTACCCGGTTACTCTACCATGCCCTATGTCATGGAACACTGGTCACTTTAATAATGGAACACTGGTCACTTTAATCATGGAACACTGGTCACTTTAATCATGGAACACTGGTCACTTTAATCATGGAACACTGGTCACTTTAATAATGGAACACTAGTCACTTTAATAATGGAACACTGGTCACTTTAATAATGGAACACTGGTCACTTTAATCATGGAACACTGGTCACTTTAATAATGGAACACTGGTCACTTTAATAATGGAACACTGGTCACTTTAATAATGGAACACTAGTCACTTTAATAATGGAACACTGGTCACTTTAATAATGGAACACTGGTCACTTTAATAATGGAACACTAGTCACTTTAATAACGGAACACTGGCCACTTTAATCATGGAACACTGGTCACTTTAATAACGGAACACTGGTCACTTTAATAATGGAACACTAGTCACTTTAATAATGGAACACTAGTCACTTTAATAACGGAACACTGGTCACTTTAATAACGGAACACTGGCCACTTTAATCATGGAACACTGGTCACTTTAATAACGGAACACTGGCCACTTTAATAATGGAACACTGGCCACTTTAATAATGGAACACTGGTCACTTTAATAACGGAACACTGGTCACTTTAATAACGGAACACTGGTCACTTTAATAACGGAACACTGGCCACTTTAATCATGGAACACTGGTCACTTTAATAACGGAACACTGGTCACTTTAATAATGGAACACTGGCCACTTTAATAATGGAACACTGGCCACTTTAATAATGGAACACTGGCCACTTTAATAACGGAACACTGGCCACTTTAATCATGGAACACTGGTCACTTTAATAATGGAACACTGGTCACTTTAATAATGGAACACTGGTCACTTTAATAATGGAACACTGGTCACTTTAATAATGGGACACTGGCCACTTTAATAATGGAACACTGGTCACTTTAATAATGGAACACTGGTCACTTTAATAATGGAACACTGGTCACTTTAATAATGGAACACTGGTCACTTTAATAATGGAACACTGGTCACTTTAATAATGGAACACTGGTCACTTTAATAATGGAACACTGGTCACTTTAATAATAGAACACTGGCCACTTTAATAATGGAACACTGGCCACTTTAATAATGGAACACTGGTCACTTTAATAATGGAACACTGGTCACTTTAATAATGGAACACTGGTCACTTAAGTAATGGAACACTGGTCACTTTAATAACGGAACACTGGTCACTTTAATAACGGAACACTGGTCACTTTGATAATGGAACACTGGCCACTATAATAATGGAACACTGGTCACTTAAGTAATGGAACACTGGTCACTTAAGTAATGGAACACTGGTCACTTAAGTAACGGAACACTGGTCACTTAAGTAATGGAACACTGGTCACTTAAGTAATGGAACACTGGTCACTTTGATAATGGAACACTGGTCACTTTAAATAGGTTTACCCATTTCATATGTACAGAGCATTCAGAAAGTATTCAGACCCCTTGACATGTTCCACATTTTGTTACGTTACAGCCTTATTCTAAAGTGGATTAAATAAACAAAATTTCACATCAATCTACACACAATACCCCATAATGACAATGACAGGTTTGTAGAAATGTTAGATTATTTATCAAATTTAAAAACAGAAATACTTTATTTACATAAGTACTCATAACATTTGCTATGAGACTAGAAATGGAGCTCAGGTGCATCCTGTTTCCATTGATCATCCCTGATGATTATAGAACTTGACTGGAGTCCCCTTGTGGTAAATTCAATTGATTGGACATGATTTGGAAAGGCACACACCTGTCTATATAAGGTTCCACAGTTGACAGTGCATGTCAGAGCAAAAACCAAGCCATGAGGTCGAAGGAATTGTCCCTAGAGCTCAGAGACAGAATTGCACCCTTCCCCACAGATCTGGGGAAGGGTACCAAAAACTGTCTGCAGCATTGAAGGTTCCCAAGAGCACAGTGGCCTCCATCCTTCTGGAATTGAAGAAGTTTGGAACCACCAAGACTCTTCCTGGAGCTGACCACCTGGCCTAACCACTCCTCAGTAAAAGGCACATGACAGCCCGCTTGGAGTTTGCCAAAAGACGCCTAAAGACTCTCAGACCATGAGAAACAAGATTCTCTGGTCTGATGAAACCAAGATTGAACTCTTTGGCCTGAATGACAAGCGTCACATCTGGAGGAAACCTGGCACCATCCCTACGGTGAAGCATGGTGGTGGTAGCATCATCCTGTGGGGATGTTATTCAGCGGCAGGGCCTGGGAGACTAGTCAGGATCGAGACAAAGATGAATGGAGCAAAGTATGGAGAGATCCTTGATGAAAACCTGCTCCAGAGCGCTCAGGACCTTAGACTGCGGCTAAGGTTCACCTTCCAACATTTACAAAAATGTCTAAACAAACCTGTTTTTTGTTTAGTCATTTTGGGGTATTGTGTGTAGACTGCTGAGGGGGGAAAAACAATATAATGCATTTTAGAATAAGGCTGTAACGTAACAAAATGTGGAAAA
>NC_060175.1:5512439-5669939 GCF_021184085.1 Oncorhynchus gorbuscha
CAGTCTGACCCCTGCCCTATCACCTCATGGTATCTCAGTCTGATCCCTGTCCTATCGCCTCATGGTCTCCCAGTTTGACCCCTGTCCTATCACCTCATGGTCTCCCAGTTTGACCCCTGTCCTATCACCTCATGGTCTCCCAGTCTGACCCCTGTCCTATCACCTCAGGGTCTCCCAGTTTGACCCCTGTCCTATCACCTCATGGTCTCCCAGTCTGACCCCAGTCTGACCCCTGTCCTATCACCTCAGGGTCTCCCAGTTTGACCCCTGTCCTATCACCTCAGGGTCTCCCAGTCTGACCCCTGTCCTATCACCTCATGGTCTCCCAGTCTGACCCCAGTCTGACCCCTGTCCTATCACCTCAAGGTCTCCCTCCAGTCCCTGTCCTATCACCTCATGGTCTCCCAGTCTGACCCCAGTCTGACCCCTGTCCTATCACCTCAGGGTCTCCCAGTTTGACCCCTGTCCTATCACCTCAGGGTCTCCCAGTCTGACCCCTGTCCTATCACCTCATGGTCTCCCAGTCTGACCCCAGTCTGACCCCTGTCCTATCACCTCAAGGTCTCCCTCCAGTCCCTGTCCTATCACCTCAAGGTCTCCCAGTCTGACCCCAGTCTGACCCCTGTCCTATCACCTCAGGGTCTCCCAGTCTGACCCCAGTCTGACCCCTGTCCTATCACCTCAAGGTCTCCCAGTCTGACCCCTGTCCGTATCCCTGGTTTTACTGCAGTACAATACTACAGCTAGCATCACAGTGTCCCAGTCTGTCCTCTGTCCATAGATTCCCCTACAGAGGGAGAGATGAGAGAGAAGGGAGCGCAGGAGAGGGAGAGAGAGAAGGGAGCCCAGAAGAGGGACAGAGAGGAGAGAAGAGAGCACAGGAGAGGGAGAGGGAGAGAGAGGAGAGAGTGGTGTCTATGGAGAGGGAGGAATGGTAGAGACTAAAAAGCAGATATAGAAGAGAAAGTAGAGAGGAGAAAGAAAGAGACCTAGGAGAGGGAAGAGGGGTAGAGGAGAGAGAGAGACACCTAGGAGAGGGAAGAGGGGGAGAGAGGAGAGAGAGAGACACCTAGGAGAGGGAAGAGGGGGAGAGAGGAGAGAAAGAGACACCTAGGAGAGGGAAGAGGGGGACAGGGGAGAGAGAGAGACACCTAGGAGAGGGAAGAGGGGTAGAGGAGAGAGAGAGACACCGAGGAGAGGGAGGAGGGGGAGAGAGGAGAGAGAGAGACACCTAGGAGAGGGAAGAGGGGTAGAGGAGAGAGAGAGAGAGATACACCTAGGAGAGGGAAGAGGGGGAGAGAGGAGAGAGAGAGACACCGAGGAGAGGGAAGAGGGGGAGAGAGGAGAGAGAGAGACACCTAGGAGAGGGAAGAGGGGTAGAGGAGAGAGAGAGAGACACCGAGGAGAGGGAAGAGGGGGAGAGAGGAGAGAGAGAGACACTTAGGAGAGGGAAGAGGGGGAAAGAGAAGAGAGAGAGAGAGAGAGACCTAGGAAGGGGAAGAGGGGTAGAGAGGAGAGAGTGGCACCTGTGGGAGGGACGAAGGGTAGAGAGGAGAGCAGATGTAGCTGTGAAAAACTCACCCTCCACCACCCAGGTCTAAGAGGAAATGGAGTGTGCCAGCTCCCCCCTCGACATATGTTGCTACCCACAGGACGCCTTAGCAACGCTCCAGCGACCATGGAGAGACCAGAGAGAGGACAGCTGTTACCCCGACACACCCAGACCAGCTCTGGCCAGCTCCTCTCTTCTCCACACCAATTTTAGCTCCGCTTCTCCTGCAATAGAGTAAAAAGTCGAGGTAGGGGGTCAGCCGAGGACTGAATTTACACTTCAACCATACGCCACAAACTGTTACTATTACCGTGACAATGTAGTGTACGGTGGAATGACCTCTGTCACTAGGTTTGAGTTCCCCTGACACCCTACAACAGGCACCCCTGAAGGACTGAACTTTAACTAGGCAAGTCGGGTTAAGAACCAGTTATTATTTACAATGACGGCCTACCTGGGGAACAGTGGGTTAAACTGCCTTGTTCAGGGGCAAAACGACAGATTTTTTTACCTTGTCAGCTCGGGGGATTTGATCCAGCAACTTTTTGGTTACTGTCCCCAGCGCTCTAACCACTAGGCTACCTGCCACCTCTACACTCTAACCACTAGGCTGCCCTGCCACCTCTACACTCTAACCACTAGGCTACCCTGCCACCTCTACGCTCTAACCACTAGGTTACCTGCCACCTCTACACTCTAACCACTAGGCTACCCTGCCACCTCTACACTCTAACCACTAGGCTACCTGCCACCTCTACACTTTAACCACTAGGCTACCCTGCCACCTCTACACTCTAACCACTAGGCTACCCTGCCACCTCTACACCCTAACCACTAGGCTACCCTGCCACCTCTACACTCTAACCACTAGGCTACCCTGCCACCTCTACACTCTAACCACTAGGCTACCTGCCAAACTTAGTTGAACCATATACCATAAAGCAGGGATTATCAACTAGATTCTGCCACGGGACGATTTTTTCTGGCGCGGGGGGGCGTGGCGAGGTGGGAGAGTGAGGACAACATCTCAGCCTCTAGTGGGAGGACAACATCCCAGCCTCTAGTGGGAGGACAACATCCCAGCCTCTAGTGGGAGGACAACATCCCAGCCTCTAGAGGGAGGACAACATCAAAGCGTCTGGTGGGAGTACAACATCCCAGTCTCTAGAGGGAGGACAACATCAAAGTGTCTAGTGGGAGGACAACATCCCAGCCTCTTGAGGGAGGACAACATCCCAGCCTCTTGAGGGGGGACAACATCCCATCCTCTAGAGGGAGGACAACATTCCAGCCTCTAGTGAGAGGACAACATCCCAGCCTCTAGTAGGAGGACAACATCCCAGCCTCTAGTGGGAGGACAACATCCCAGCCTCTAGTGGGAGGACAACATCCCAGCCTCTAGTGGAAGGACAACATCCCAGCCTCTAGTGGGAGGACAACATCCCAGCCTCTAGTGGGAGGACAACATCCCAGCCTCTAGTGGGAGGACAAAATCTCAGGCTCTAGAGTGAGGACAACATCCCAGCCTCTAGAGGGAGGACAACATCCCAGCCTCTAGTGGGAGGACAACATCCCAGCCTCTAGAGGGAGGACAACATCAAAGCGTCTAGTGGGAGGACAACATCCCAGCCTCTTGAGGGAGGACAACATCCCAGCCTCTTGAGGGAGGACAACATCCCAGCCTCTAGAGGGAGGACAACCTCACAGGCTCTAGAGGGAGGACAACATCCCAGACTCTAGAGGGGGGACAACATCACAGCCTCTAGTGAGAGGACAACATCCCAGCCTCTAGAGGGAGGACAACATCCCAGCCTCTAGAGGGAGGACAACATCCCAGCCTCTAGAGGGAGGACAACATCCCAGCCTCTAGTGGGAGGACAACATCTCAGCCTCTAGAGGGAGGACAAAATCTCAGGCTCTAGAGGGAGGACAACATCCCAGCCTCTAGAGTGAGGACAACATCCCAGCCTCTAGAGGGAGGACAACATCCCAGCCTCTAGAGGGAGGACAACATCCCAGCCTCTAGAGGGAGGACAACCTCACAGGCTCTAGAGTGAGGACAACATCCCAGACTCTAGAGGGAGGACAACATCACAGCCTGTAGTGGGAGGACAACATCACAGCTTCTAGTGGGAGGACAACATCTCAGCCTCTAGTGGGAGCACAACATCCCAGCCTCTAGTGGGAGGACAAAATCTCAGGCTCTAGAGGGAGGACAACCTCACAGGCTCTAGAGTGAGGACAACATCCCAGACTCTAGAGGGAGGACAACATCCCAGCCTCTAGAGGGAGGACAACATCGCAGCCTCTAGTTGGAGGACACCATCCCAGCCACTAGTGGGAGGACAACATCCCAGCCTCTAGTGGGAGGACAACATCACAGCCTGTAGTGGGAGGACAACATCACAGCCTCTAGTGGGAGGACAACATCACAGCCTCTAGTGGGAGGACAACATCACAGCCTCTAGTGGGAGGACAACATCACAGCCTCTAGTGGGAGGACAACATCCCAGCCTCTTGAGGGAGGACAACATCCCAGTCTCTTGAGGGAGGACAACATCCCAGCCTCTATTGGGAGGACAACATCACAGCCTCTAGTGGGAGGACAACATCACAGCCTCTAGTGGGAGGACAACATCACAGCCTCTAGTTGGAGGACAACATCACAGCCTCTAGTTGGAGGACAACATCACAGCCTCTAGTGGGAGGACAACATCACAGCCTGCAGTGGGAGGACAACATCAAAGCGTCTAGTGGGAGGACAACATCCCAGCCTCTTGAGGGAGGACAACATCCCAGCCTCTTGAGGGGGGACAACATCCCATCCTCTAGAGGGAGGACAACATTCCAGCCTCTAGTGGGAGGACAACATCCCAGCCTCTAGTGGGAGGACAACATCCCAGCCTCTAGTGGGAGGACAACATCCCAGCCTCTTGAGGGAGGACAACATCCCAGTCTCTTGAGGGAGGACAACATCCCAGCCTCTATTGGGAGGACAACATCACAGCCTCTAGTGGGAGGACAACATCACAGCCTCTAGTGGGAGGACAACATCACAGCTTCTAGTTGGAGGACAACATCACAGCCTCTAGTTGGAGGACAACATCACAGCCTCTAGTGGGAGGACAACATCACAGCCTGCAGTGGGAGGACAACATCAAAGCGTCTAGTGGGAGGACAACATCCCAGCCTCTTGAGGGAGGACAACATCCCAGCCTCTTGAGGGGGGACAACATCCCATCCTCTAGAGGGAGGACAACATTCCAGCCTCTAGTGGGAGGACAACATCCCAGCCTCTAGTGGGAGGACAACATCCCAGCCTCTAGTGGGAGGACAACATCACAGTCTCTAGAGTGAGGACAACATTCCAGCCTCTAGTGGGAGGACAAAATTCCAGCCTCTAGTGGGAGGACAGCATCCCAGCGTCTAGTGGGAGGACAACATCACAGTCTCTAGAGTGAAGACAACATCCCAGTCTCTAGAGTGAGGACAACATCTCAGCCTCTAGAGGGAGGACAACATCACAGCCTCTAGTGGGAGGACAACATCCCAGCGTCTAGTGGGAGGACAACATCACAGTCTCTAGAGTGAGGACAACATTCCAGCCTCTAGTGGGAGGACAACATTCCAGCTTCTAGTGGGAGGACAACATCCCAGCGTCTAGTGGGAGGACAACATCACAGTCTCTAGAGTGAGGACAACATCCCAGTCTCTAGAGTGAGGACAACAACTCAGCCTCTAGAGGGAGGACAACATCACAGCCTCTAGTGGGAGGACAACATCCCAGCCTCTAGAGGGAGGACAACATCTCAGCCTCTAGAGGGAGGACAACATCCCAGCCTCTAGTGGGAGGAAAACATCCCAGCCTCTAGTGGGAGGACAACATCTCAGCCTCTAGAGGGAGGACAACATCCCAGCCTCTAGTGGGAGGAAAACATCCCAGCCTCTAGTGGGAGGACAACATCCCAGCCTCTAGTGGGAGGACAACATCCCAGCTTCTAGAGGGAGTACAACATCCCAGCCTCTAGTGGGAGGACAAAATCTCAGGCTCTAGAGGGAGGACAACATCCCAGCCTCTAGAGGGAGGACAACATCCCATCCTCTAGTGGGAGGACAACATCCCAGCCTCTAGTGGGAGGACAACATCAAAGTCTCTAGAGTGAGGACAACATCCCAGTCTCTAGAGTGAGGACAACATCTCAGCCTCTAGAGGGAGGACAACATCACAGCCTCTAGTGGGAGGACAACATCCCAGCGTCTAGTGGGAGGACAACATCACAGTCTCTAGAGTGAGGACAACATTCCAGCCTCTAGTGGGAGGACAACATTCCAGCCTCTAGTGGGAGGACAACATCCCAGCGTCTAGTGGGAGGACAACATCACAGTCTCTAGAGTGAGGACAACATCCCAGTCTCTAGAGTGAGGACAACATCTCAGCCTCTAGAGGGAGGACAACATCACAGCCTCTAGTGGGAGGACAACATCCCAGCCTCTAGAGGGAGGACAACATCTCAGCCTCTAGAGGGAGGACAACATCCCAGCCTCTAGTGGGAGGAAAACATCCCAGCCTCTAGTGGGAGGACAACATCCCAGCCTCTAGTGGGAGGACAACATCCCAGCTTCTAGAGGGAGTACAACATCCCAGCTTCTAGAGGGAGTACAACATCCCAGCCTCTAGTGGGAGGACAAAATCTCAGGCTCTAGAGGGAGGACAACATCCCAGCCTCTAGAGGGAGGACAACATCCCATCCTCTAGTGGGAGGACAACATCCCAGCCTCTAGTGGGAGGACAACATCCCAGCCTCTAGAGGGAGGACAACCTCCCAGCCACTAGAGGGAGGACAACATCCCAGCCTCTAGTGGGAGGAGAACATCTCAGCCTCTAGAGGGAGGACAACATTCCAGCCTCTAGTGGGAGGACAACATCCCAGCGTCTAGTGGGAGGACAACATCACAGTCTCTAGAGTGAGGACAACATCCCAGTCTCTAGAGTGAGGACAACATCTCAGCCTCTAGAGGAGGACAACATCACAGCCTCTAGTGGGAGGACAACATCCCAGCCTCTAGAGGGAGGACAACATCTCAGCCTCTAGAGGGAGGACAACATCCCAGCCTCTAGTGGGAGGAAAACATCCCAGCCTCTAGTGGGAGGACAACATCCCAGCCTCTAGTGGGAGGACAACATCCCAGCCTCTAGTGGGAGGACAAAATCTCAGGCTCTAGAGGGAGGACAACATCCCAGCCTCTAGAGGGAGGACAACATCCCAGCCTCTAGAGGGAGGACAACATCCCATCCTCTAGTGGGAGGACAACATCCCAGCCTCTAGTGGGAGGACAACATCCCAGCCTCTAGAGGGAGGACAACCTCCCAGCCACTAGAGGGAGGACAACATCCCAGCCTCTAGTGGGAGGAGAACATCTCAGCCTCTAGAGGGAGGACAACATTCCAGCCTCTAGTGGGAGGACAAAATTCCAGCCTCTAGTGGGAGGACAGCATCCCAGCGTCTAGTGGGAGGACAACATCACAGTCTCTAGAGTGAGGACAACATCCCAGCCTCTAGAGAGAGGACAACATCCCAGCCTCTAGAGTGAGGACAACATCCCAGCCTCTAGAGGGAGGACAACATCACAGCCTCTAGTGGGAGGACAACATCACAGCCTCTAGTGGGAGGACAACATCTCAGCCTCTAGAGGGAGTACAACATCCCAGCCTCTAGTGGGAGGACAACATCCCAGCCTCTAGTGGGAGGACAACATCCCAGTCTCTTGAGGGAGGACAACATCCCAGCCTCTAGCGGGAGGACAACACCCCAACCTCTAGTGGGAGGACAACATCCTAGCCTCTAGTGGGAGGACAACATCCCAGCCTGTAGTGGGAGATCAACATCACAGCCTCTAGAGGGAGAACAACATCTCAGCCTCTAGTGGGAGGACAACATCACAGCATCACAGCCTCTAGTGGGAGGACAACATCCCAACCTCTAGTGGGAGGACAACATCCCAGCGGTCACCCAGAAGGCTCACCAGACGATGTACTACATATGGCAGCTGGAAAAACTACATCTCCCAGTCCCAACTCCCTGATCCGGTTTGACTCATGAATCGTTTTGAGTCCATCCTCACTTTCTCCATTACCGTCTAGTTTGGGTCTGTGAGGTTAAACTGCAACACATTGTCCGGTCTGCAGAGAGGTTCATCGGCTGCCACCTGCTTCTCCAACGTGGGCCTACACGACTCCAGGGCAAGGAAGCATGCAGGAAAGATTATCGCCGATCCCTCCCATCGTGGTCACCCCCCCCCCCCCTCCCAAAATTAACCTCTGACAGATTGTTCAGGGTAATAATGATCAAATCCTCCCGTCACCTGAAAAGGTCTGTGGCCCTCGCCAATCTAGCCCATAGAGACTAAAATACTATACCGTCTATGCTGCACAACGCATTAGGCCACCTCTGACTCGCTGGACACTATAAATCACTGAACTATATAGTATTTCACTCTGTTCATTTCTCCACAGATAAATTCATACTGATACTGTACATTGTTAGTGTTCATTCCCAGTATATCAACCGTATACCCATAGTATATCAACAGTATATCAACCGTATACCCAGTATATCAACCGTATACCCAGTATATCAACCATATACCCACAGTATATCAACAGTATATCAACCGTATACCCAGTATATCAACCGTATACCCAGTATATCAACCGTATACCCAGTATATCAACCGTATACCCATAGTATATCAACCGTATACCCACAGTATATCAACCGTATACCCATAGTATATCAACCGTATACCCACAGTATATCAACCGTATACCCAGTATATCAACCGTATACCCAGTATATCAACCGTATACCCAGTATATCAACCGTATACCCAGTATATCAACCGTATACCCACAGTATATCAACCGTATACCCACAGTATATCAACCGTATACCCAGTATATTAACCGTATACCCACAGTATATCAACCGTATACCCAGTATATCAACCGTATACCCACAGTATATCAACCGTATACCCAGTATATCAACCGTATACCCACAGTATATCAACCGTATACCCACAGTATATCAACCGTATACCCAGTATATCAACCGTATACCCAGTATATCAACCGTATACCCATAGTATATCAACCGTATACCCAGTATATCAACCGTATACCCATAGTATATCAACCGTATACCCACAGTATATCAACCGTATACCCATAGTATATCAACCGTATACCCAGTATATCAACCGTATACCCATAGTATATCAACCGTATACCCATAGTATATCAACCGTATACCCACAGTATATCAACCGTATACCCACAGTATATCAACCGTATACCCAGTATATCAACCGTATACCCAGTATATCAACCGTATACCCAGTATATCAACCGTATACCCACAGTATATCAACCGTATACCCACAGTATATCAACCGTATACCCAGTATATCAACCGTATACCCACAGTATATCAACCGTATACCCATAGTATATCAACCGTATACCCACAGTATATCAACCGTATACCCAGTATATCAACCGTATACCCATAGTATATCAACCGTATACCCAGTATATCAACCGTATACCCAGTATATCAACCGTATACCCAGTATATCAACCGTATACCCAGTATATCAACCGTATACCCACAGTATATTAACCGTATACCCAGTATATCAACCGTATACCCACAGTATATCAACCGTATACCCACAGTATATCAACCGTATACCCAGTATATCAACCGTATACCCAGTATATCAACCGTATACCCACAGTATATCAACCGTATACCCAGTATATCAACCGTATACCCACAGTATATCAACCGTATACCCAGTATATCAACCGTATACCCATAGTATATCAACCGTATACCCACAGTATATCAACCGTATACCCATAGTATATCAACAGTATACCCACAGTATATCAACCGTATACCCAGTATATCAACCGTATACCCAGTATATCAACCGTATACCCACAGTATATCAACCGTATACCCAGTATATCAACCGTATACCCAGTATATCAACCGTTCCTATATCAACCGTATACCCACAGTATATCAACCGTATACCCACAGTATATCAACCGTATACCCAGTATATCAACCGTATACCCATAGTATATCAACCGTATACCCACAGTATATCAACCGTATACCCACAGTATATCAACCGTATACCCAGTATATCAACCGTATACCCACAGTATATCAACCGTATACCCACAGTATATCAACCGTATACCCAGTATATCAACCATATACCCATAGTATATCAACCGTATACAGTATATCAACACAACACAGTATATCAACCGTATACCCAGTATATCAACCGTAACCCACAATATCAACCGTATAAGTATATCAACCGTATACCCATAGTATATCAACACATACCCATAGTATATCAACCGTATACCCACAGTATATCAACACAACCCACAGTATATCAACCGATACCCACAGTATATCAACACAACCTACAGTATAAGAACCGATACCCATAGTATATCAACCATACCCAGTATATCAACCGTATACCCAGTATACAACACGTATACCCAGTATATCAACCGTATACCCACAGTATATCAACCGTATACCCATAGTATATCAACCGTATACCCAGTATATCAACACGTATACCCACAGTATATCAACCGTATACCTGTATATCAACACAACACTATATCAACCGTATACCCACAGACAACACATACCCATAGTATAAACCGTATACCCAGTATACAACACATACACAGTATATCAACCGTATACCCATAGTATATCAACACAACACAGTATAAACCGTATACCCAGTATATCAACCGTACTACAGTAATCAACCGTATACCCACAGTATATCAACCGTATACCCATAGTATATCAACCGTATACCCAGTATATCAACACAACCCACAGTATATCAACCGTATACCCATAGTATATCAACAACACAGTATATCAACCGTAGACCCAGTATACAACACAACCCACAGTATATCAACCGTAGACCCATAGTATATCAACCATACACAGTATATCAACCGTAACCCAGTATATCAACCGTATACCCAGTATATCAACCGTATACCCAGTATATCAACCGTAGACCCACAGTATACAACACAAGACTACCCATAGTATATCAACCGTAGACCCAGTATACAACACAACATACAGTATATCAACCGTATACCCACAGTATATCAACCGTACCCACAGTATATCAACCGTATACCCAAGTATATCAACCTTATACCCACAGTATATCAACCGTATACCCACAGTATATCAACCGTATAAAGAGTATATCAACCGTATACAGTATATCAACCGTAACCCATAGTATATCAACCGTATACCCACAGTATATCAACCGTATACCCACAGTATATCAACAGTATACCCACAGTATATCAACCGTAGACAGTATACAACCGTATACCCAGTATACAACACATACCCATAGTATATCAACCGTATACCCACAGTATATCAACCGTATAAAGACAGTATATCAACAACACATACCCACAGTATATCAACCGTATACCCATAGTATATCAACACATACCCACAGTAATCAACCGAGACCCAGTATATCAACCGTATAAACAGTATATCAACCGTATACCCACAGTATATCAACCGTATACCCACAGTATATCAACCGTATACCCACAGTATATCAACAGTATACCCACAGTATATCAACCGTATACCCACAGTATATCAACCGTATACCCACAGTATATCAACCGTATACCCATAGTATATCAACCGTATACCCACAGTATATCAACCGTATACCCACAGTATATCAACCGTATACCCACAGTATATCAACCGTATACCCAGTATATCAACCGTATACCCACAGTATATCAACCGTATACCCAGTATATCAACCGTATACCCACAGTATATCAACCATATACCCACAGTATAATTCTTATTGACAATGACGGCCTACCAAAAGGCAAAACACTACAGGCCTGGGATAAAAAAAACAACACAATATATATACAACATAACACTACATAAATATAGACCTGAGACAACACAACACTACATAAAGAGAGACATACATATATACAACATATATATATATATAAATATAGAAAACACACATCACGACAGACAACACAACACTACATAAAGAGAGACCTAAGACAAGACAACACTACATAAAGAGAGACCTAAGACTACACTACATAAAGACAACATAAAGAGAGACCTAAGACAACACTACACTACATAAAGAGAGACCTAAGACAACACAACACTACATAAAGAGAGACCTAAGACAACACAACACTACATAAAGAGAGACCTAAGACAACACTACATAAAGAGAGACCTAAGACAACACAACACTACATAAAGACAACATAAAGAGAGACCTAAGACAACACTACACTACATAAAGAGAGACCTAAGACAACACTACATAAAGAGAGACCTAAGACAACACAACACTACATAAAGAGAGACCTAAGACAACACTACATAAAGAGAGACCTAAGACAACACTACATAAAGAGAGACCTAAGACAACACAACACTACATAAAGAGAGACCTAAGACAACACAACACTACATAAAGAGAGACAACACAACACTACATAAAGAGAGACAACACAACACTACATAAAGAGAGACAACACAACACAACACTACATAAAGAGAGACAACACTACACTACATAAAGAGAGACAACACTACACTACATAAAGAGAGACCTAAGACTACACTACATAAAGAGAGACCTAAGACAACACAACACTACATAAAGAGAGACAACACAACACTACATAAAGAGAGACCGAAGACAACAACATAGCATGGCAGCAACACATGACAACACAACATGGCAACAACATGGTAGCAACACAACATGGTAGCAACACAACATGGTAGCAACACAACATGGCAGCAACATGGTAGCAACAAAACATGGCAGCAACATGGTAGCAACACAACATGGCAACAACATGGTACAAACATTATTGGGCACAGACAACGGCACAAAGGGCACGAAGGTAGAGACAACAATACATCACACAGTAAGAGTGTCCATGATTGAGTCTTTGAATAAATAGATGGAGATAAAACTGTCCAGTTTGAGTGTTTGTTGCAGCTCGTTCCAGTCGCTAGCTGCAGCGAACTGAAAAGAGGAGTGACCCAGGGATGTGTGGGCTTTGGGGACCTTTAACAGAATGTGACTGGCAGAACGGGTGTTGTATGTGGAGGATGAGGGCTGCAGTAGATATCTCAGATAGGGGGGAGTGAGGCCTAAGAGGGTTTTATCAATAAGCATCAACCAGTGGGTCTTACAACAGGTATACAGAGATGACCAGTTTACAGAGTAGTATAGAGTGCAGTGATGTGTCCTATAAGGAGCATTGGTGGAAAGTCTGATGGCCGAATGATAAAAAAACATCTCACTGCTCGAGAGCACCCTTACCTGCTGATCTATGAATTATGTCTCTGTAATCATGGGTAGGATGGTCATCAAGGTTAGTTTGGCAGCTGGGGTGAAAAATTGTTAGCTTGGAAGCTGTGGTGAAAGAGGAGAAATTGTGATAGAGGAAACCAAGTCGAGATTTAACTTTAGCTTGCAGCTTTGATACTGTATGTGCTGAGAGTCTAGCCATACTCACAAGTACTTGTGTGAGGTGACTACCTCAAGCTCTAAACCCTCAGAGGTAGTAATCACATCTGTGGGGAGAGGGTCATTCTTCTTACCAAACCACATGACCTTTGTTTTGGAGGTGTTCAGAACAAGGTTAAGGCCAGAGAAAGCTTGTTGGACACTAAGCAAACTTTGTTGTAGAGGGATTAACACAAAGTCTGTGGAGGGGCCAGCTGAGTACAAGACTTCCTTCCTACTTCCTGTTGTTGATGTAAATTGAGACGTGTGTATCTGAAGCTGTTGGCTGTCTCTCCATCTCCCCAGCCTGCCACCAAGGAGGGTGGTCTGCCCATGCAGGTGGGCAACAAGACAGAGTGTGGCCTGCTTGGCCTGGTGCTGGACCTGAAGAGAGACTACCAACCCGTCCGCAACCAGATCCCAGAGGAGAAACTCTACAAGGTCTACACACCTTTATCATTGTAGTTCTCTTTTTTTCTGTCGTGATGATGATGATGATGACGACGATGGTGGTGTTCTCATGTTATTCTTTATGTCAATCATCGTGTAACGAAGCCATAGAAACATTTCCCCATTGTGTGAACGATAAAGTTGTTATATTTTTGAATTCCAATTATTCTAATTCTGAATTCTAATTGAGAATTCTAATCATTAATTCTACCAGGTGTACACCTTTAACTCGGTCAGGAAGTCCATGTCCACGGTCATCAAACTACCAGACGGCTCCTTCAGGATGTACAGCAAAGGAGCCTCCGAGATCGTCCTCAAGAAGTGAGTGGTTTTACAGCTAGGTCTGATGCCGTAGAGGCTATGATGGAGTCCATGATGGATCTTGGTTCCAACTTCAGTTTCCGGCACCCGATCCAGAAAGGAAAGAAACCCCTAGCTTCTACCTCCTAGTCACCTGTAGAGATCTTAGATAAGATTCTCTCAGATCGTTCTCAGAGGGCCTACAGGAACTACAGCTTGATTTTGGGGGATTGATGGGTGATTTAGGATGTTCATCACTGATCTCCTCAAGGCTTTAGCCCTTTGGTATAGTGGTACTAAGAATGAGACTACCAAGGCCTTGATCTCTAACCTCTGACCCCTGACCTCTATCCTCTGCCCCCCCCCCCAGGTGCACTAAGATCCTGAACCAGGAAGGTGAGCCGCGGGTGTTCCGTCCCCGGGACAAGGACGAGATGGTGAAGAAGGTGATCGAGCCGATGGCGTGTGACGGGCTGCGGACCATCTGCGTGGCGTACCGTGACTTCCCTGGCGACCCAGAACCCCTCTGGGACAACGAGAACGACATCCTCAATGAGCTGACGGCAGTCTGCGTGGTCGGCATAGAGGACCCTGTCAGGCCAGAGGTAGGTGGGGTGGACTGTGTGTGTGTGTGTGTGTGTGTGTGTGTGTGTGTGTGTGTGTAGTGTGTGTGTATGTAGTGTGTTTGTCAGTGAGCTGACCTCTGAGCTGACCTCTGTCTGCGTGGTCGGCATAGAGGACCCTGACAGGCCAGAGGTAGGTAGGGTGGACTGTGTGTGTGTGTGTGTGTGTGTGTGTGTGTGTGTGTGTGTGTGTGTGTGTGTGTGTGTGTGTGTGTGTGTGTGTGTGTGTGTGTGTGTGTGTGTGTGTGTGTGTGTGTGTGTGTGTGTGTGTGTGTGTGTGTGTGTGTGTGTGTGTGTGTGTGTCAGTGAGCTGACCTCTGTCTGCGCAGTCGACATAGAGGACCCTGACAGGGTAGGTAGGGTGGTGTGTGTGTGTGTAATTGACAGGTATGGGATAGGATAAGTATGTGTTATGCTATTGATAAGGATGATTGACAGGTATGGGATAGGATAAGTATGTGTTATGCTATTGATAAGGATGATTGACAGGTATTGGATAGGATAAGTATTTGTTATGCTATTGATAAGGATGACTGACAGGTATGGGATAGGAAAAGTATTTGTTATGCTATTGATAAGTATGATTGACAGGTATGGGATAGGATACATATTTGTTATGCTATTGATAATGATGATTGACAGGTATGGGATAGGAAAAGTATTTGTTATGCTATTGATAAGGATGATTGACAGGTATGGGATAGGATAAGTATTTGTTATGCTATTGATAAGGATGATTGACAGGTATGGGATAGGATAAGTATTTGTTATGCTATTGATAAGGATGATTGACAGGTATGGGATAGGATGAATATTTGTTATGCTATTGATAATGATGATTGACAGGTATGGGATAGGAAAAGTATTTGTTATGCTATTGATAAGGATGATTGACAGGTATGGGATAGGATAAGTATTTGTTATGCTATTGATAAGGATGATTGACAGGTATGGGATAGGATAAGTATTTGTTATGCTATTGATAATAATTTGTTATGCTATTGATAAGGATGATTGACAGGTATGGGATAGGATAAGTATTTGTTATGCTATTGATAAGGATGATTGACAGGTATGGGATAGGTTAAGTATTTGTTATGCTATTGATAAGGATGATTGACAGGTATGGGATAGGATAAGTATTTGTTATGCTATTGATAAGGATGATTGACAGGTATGGGATAGGATAAGTATTTGTTATGCTATTGATAAGAATGATTGACAGGTATTGGATAGGATAAGTATTTGTTATGCTATTGATGAGGATGATTGACAGGTATGGGATAGGATCAGTATTTGTTATGCTATTGATAAGGATGATTGACAGGTATGGGATAGGATAAGTATTTGTTATGCTATTGATAAGGATGATTGACAGGTATGGGATAGGATAAGTATTTGTTATGCTATTGATAAGGATGATTGACAGGTATGGGATAGGATAAGTATTTGTTATGCTATTGATAATAATTTGTTATGCTATTGATAAGGATGATTGACAGGTATGGGATAGGATAAGTATTTGTTATGCTATTGATGAGGATGATTGACAGGTATGGGATAGGATCAGTATTTGTTATGCTATTGATAAGGATGATTGACAGGTATGGGATAGGATAAGTATTTGTTATGCTATTGATAAGGATGATTGACAGGTATGGGATAGGATAAGTATTTGTTATGCTATTGATAAGGATGATTGACAGGTATTCTTAGGATAAGTATTTGTTATGCTATTGATAATAATTTGTTATGCTATTGATAAGAATGATTGACAGGTATGGGATAGGATAAGTATTTGTTATGCTATTGATGAGGATGATTGACAGGTATGGGATAGGATCAGTATTTGTTATGCTATTGATAAGGATGATTGACAGGTATGGGATAGGATAAGTATTTGTTATGCTATTGATAAGGATGATTGACAGGTATGGGATAGGATAAGTATTTGTTATGCTATTGATAATAATTTGTTATGCTATTGATAAGGATGATTGACAGGTATGGGATAGGATAAATATTTGTTATGCTATTGATAAGGATGATTGACAGGTGTGGGATAGGATAAGTATTCGTTATGCTATTGATAAGGATGATTAACAGGTATGGGATAGCATAAGTATTTGTTATTTTATTGATAAGGATGATTGACAGGTATGGGATAGGATAAGTACCTCCTATTTGTAACCAGTTTTCTTAGTAAGAAATTACTCCATTATACAATACCAATCCACAATATATAGCAATCAATATGATCGGTGCAAATAAAATATAGGTAGGTCGGTAACCGAATGGTAGGTAACTGAATGGTAGGTAGGTAACTGAATGGTAGGTCGGTAACCGGTGTAAGGTAGTTGAATGATTCAAAACAACATGAGAATAAGAAGAGCTGGTAGAGAGTTTTCTCTCTCTCGTTCTCTCTCTCTCGTTGTCTCGTTCCCTCTCTCTCTCTCGTTCCTTCTCTCTCTCTCTCTCTCTCGTTCTCTCTCTCTCTCGTTCTTTCTCTTTCTCTTCTCTCTTTCACTCTCACTCTCTCTCTCTCTCTCTCTCTCTCTCTCCCTCACTCTCTCTCGTAGTCTCGTCCTCTCTCTCTCTCTCCCTCACTCTCTCTCGTTGTCTCGTTCTTTCTCTCTCTCTCTCGTTCTTTCTCTCTCTCTCTCTCTCTCTCTCTCTCTCTCTCTCTCTCTCTCTCTCTCTCTCAAGCTCTCGTTGTCTCATTCTCTCTCTCTCTCTCTCTCTCTACTACTCTCTCTCTCTCTCTCTCTCTCTCTCTCTCTCTCTCTCTCTCTCTCTCTCTCTCTCTCTCTCTCTCTCTCTCTCGTCATCTCGTTCTCTCTCTCTCTCTCTCTCACTCTCCCTCACTCTCTCTCCAGGGCCTTGCTGTGTAATTGTCAGACTGTTGGAGAGCTACATCTTCCTGAGAATAAAAGATCAGAATAACAAACTGTCAAAGAAAGAACCAAGCAACATCGAATAGGAAATCAGCTTCATTTTCAGAATGTACTACTAAAATACAATATTGTGTTCAGACACAATAATAATTTACTAATGCATATCCCATTGTTGATCATAGAACATGGAACAAGAATGAATGTCCCAGAAGGTATTTCATAGATTCTATATCTATCAATCTAGAATCATGCTCCAGGAGAATGAGTGACAGTCCTGGGTAGATTCTCTTTATATTTGACAGTGTCAGTACTTCAGAGTAGAGATGGGGAGGGGGCGGGGGTTGATCTCTCCTCTCCTCTCCCCTCCTCTCCTCTCCTCTCGTCTCCTCTACCTCTCCTCATGGGGAGGAGGGGGGGGGGTGATCTCTCCTCTCCTCTCCTCTCCTCTCCTCTCCTCTCCTCTCCTCTCCTCTCCTCTCCTCTCCTCTCCTCTCCTCTCCTCTCCTCTCCTCTCCTCTCCTCTCCTCCTCTCCTCTCCTCTCCTCATGGGGAGGAAGGGGGGTTGATCTCTCCTCTTGTCTCCTCTCCTCATGAGGGGGGTGATCTCTCCTCTCGTCTCCTCTCCTCTCCTCATGAGGGGGGGGTTGATCTCTCCTCTCCTCATGAGGGGGGGGGGGTGATCTCTCCTCTCCTCTCCTCTCCTCTCCTCTCCTCTCCTCTCCTCTCCTCTCCTCTCCTCTCCTCTCCTCTCCTCTCCTCTCCTCTCCTCCTCTCCTCTCCTCATGAGGGGGGGGTTGATCTCTCCTCTCCTCTCCTCTCCTCTCCTCTCCTCTCCTCTCCTCTCCTCTCCTCTCCTCTCCTCTCCTCTCCTCTCCTCTCCTCTCCTCTCCTCTCCTCTCCTCTCCTCTCCTCTCCTCTCCTCTCCTCTCCTCATGAGGGGGGGGGTTGATCTCTCCTCTCCTCTCCCCTCCTCTCCTCTCCTCTCCTCATGGGGGGGGGGGTTGATCTCTCCTCTCCCCTCCTCTCCTCTCCTCATGAGGGGGGGGGGTTGATCTCTCCTCTCCTCCCTCCTCTCCTCTCCTCATGGGGGGGGGTTGATCTCTCCTCTCTCCTCTCCTCTCCTCTCCTCTCCTCTCCTCTCCTCTCCTCTCCTCTCCTCCTCCTCTCCCCTCCTCTCCTCTCCTCTCCTCTCCTCATGAGGGGAGAGGGGGTTGATCTCTCCTCTCATCTAATTGTCCTTTATGCTCCATTTCATCATGCGTACCTAAATCACCCTCAAAGCAAATTAGGATTCATTCAACATCTGCACTGAAAGTCTATATTTGTCGAGGATAATTGTGTTGAATGGAAGGGGGGGGGGTTGAATAGGTACAGATGCTCTATCTTAATTTGGTCATCCTGTTGTTGCACAGCAGAAAATGCAAACTTGTAGTGAAATCGAGGTTTAAAAAGGCATGTAAAGTTTGGTATTTCCACTTTAAAATGTACTTTGGTGCGAAAAGTGCAAAACAACCTTGCAAAGATGCTGGAGGAAACAGGTACAAAAGTATCTATATCCACAGTAAAATGGGTCCTATATCAACATAACCTGAAAGTCCGCTCAACAAGGAAGAATCCACTGCTCCAAAACCACCATAAAAAAATTTGACTACGGTTTGCAACTGCACATGGCGACAAAGATTGTTCTTTTTGGAGAAATGTCCTCTGGTCTGATGAAACAAAAATAGAACTGTTTGGCCATAATGACCATCGTTGTGTTTGGAGGAAAAAAGGGGAGGCTTTCAAGCCGAAGAACATCATCCCAACTGTGAAGCACAGGGGTGGCAGCATCATGTTGTGGGGGTGCTTTGCTGCAGGAGGAACTGGTGCACTTCACAAAATAGATGGCATCATGAGGAGGAACATTATGTGGATATATTGAAGCAACACCTCAAGACATCAGTCAGGAAGTTAAAGCTTGGTCGCAAATGAACAATGACCCCAAGCATACTTCCAAAGTTGTGGCAAAATGGCTTAAGGACAACAAAGTCAAGGTATTGGAGTGACCATCACAAAGCCCTGACCTCAATTCTACAGAAAATCTGTGGGTAGAACTGAAAAAGCGTGTGCGACCTCCTGTTTGAATCAGAGTGAGTGTGAGTGACAGTGAGTGTGAGTGACAGTGAGTGTGAGTGACAGTGAGTGTGAGTGACAGTGAGTGTGAGTGACAGTGAGTGTGAGTGACAGTGAGTGTGAGTGACAGTGAGTGTGAGTGACAGTGAGTGTGAGTGACAGTGAGTGTGAGTGACAGTGATTGTGAGTGACAGTGAGTGTGAGTGACAGTGAGTGTGAGTGACAGTGAGTGTGAGTGACAGTGAGTGTGAGTGACAGTGAGTGTGAGTGACAGTGAGTGTGACAGTGATTGTGAGTGACAGTGATTGTGAGTGACAGTGAGTGTGAGTGACAGTGAGTGTGAGTGACAGTGAGTGTGAGTGACAGTGAGTGTGAGTGACAGTGAGTGTGAGTGACAGTGAGTGTGAGTGACAGTGAGTGTGAGTGACAGTGAGTGTGAGTGACAGTGAGTGTGAGTGACAGTGATTGTGAGTGACAGTGATTGTGAGTGACAGTGAGTGTGAGTGACAGTGAGTGTGAGTGACAGTGAGTGTGAGTGACAGTGAGTGTGAGTGACAGTGATTGTGAGTGACAGTGAGTGTGAGTGACAGTGAGTGTGAGTGACAGTGAGTGTGAGTGACAGTGAGTGTGAGTGACAGTGATTGTGAGTGACAGTGAGTGTGAGTGACAGTGAGTGTGAGTGACAGTGAGTGTGAGTGACAGTGAGTGTGAGTGACAGTGATTGTGAGTGACAGTGAGTGTGAGTGACAGTGAGTGTGAGTGACAGTGAGTGTGAGTGACAGTGAGTGTGAGTGACAGTGATTGTGAGTGACAGTGATTGTGAGTGACAGTGAGTGTGAGTGACAGTGAGTGTGAGTGACAGTGAGTGTGAGTGACAGTGATTGTGAGTGACAGTGATTGTGAGTGACAGTGAGTGTGAGTGACAGTGATTGTGAGTGACAGTGATTGTGAGTGACAGTGAGTGTGAGTGACAGTGAGTGTGAGTGACAGTGAGTGTGAGTGACAGTGAGTGTGAGTGACAGTGATTTTGAGTGACAGTGAGTGTGAGTGACAGTGAGTGTGAGTGACAGTGAGTGTGAGTGACAGTGAGTGAGTGACAGTGATTGTGAGTGACAGTGAGTGTGAGTGACAGTGAGTGTGAGTGACAGTGATTGTGAGTGACAGTGATTGTGAGTGACAGTGATTGTGAGTGACAGTGAGTGTGAGTGACAGTGAGTGTGAGTGACAGTGAGTGTGAGTGACAGTGAGTGTGAGTGACAGTGATTGTGAGTGACAGTGAGTGTGAGTGACAGTGAGTGTGAGTGACAGTGAGTGTGAGTGACAGTGAGTGTGAGTGACAGTGAGTGTGAGTGACAGTAATTGTGAGTGACAGTGAGTGTGAGTGACAGTGATTGTGAGTGACAGTGATTGTGAGTGACAGTGATTGTGAGTGACAGTGATTGTGAGTGACAGTGAGTGTGAGTGACAGTGAGTGTGAGTGACAGTGATTGTGAGTGACAGTGATTGTGAGTGACAGTGATTGTGAGTGACAGTGATTGTGAGTGACAGTGAGTGTGAGTGACAGTGATTGTGAGTGACAGTGAGTGTGAGTGACAGTGAGTGTGAGTGACAGTGAGTGACAGTGAGTGTGAGTGACAGTGAGTGTGAGTGACAGTGAGTGTGAGTGACAGTGATTGCGAGTGAGAGCGAGTGACAGTGAGTGTGAGTGACAGTGAGTGTGAGTGACAGTGATTGTGAGTGACAGTGATTGTGAGTGACAGTGAGTGTGAGTGACAGTGAGTGTGAGTGACAGTGAGTGTGAGTGACAGTAATTGTGAGTGACAGTGAGTGTGAGTGACAGTGATTGTGAGTGACAGTGAGTGTGAGTGACAGTGATTGTGAGTGACAGTGATTGTGAGTGACAGTGATTGTGAGTGACAGTGAGTGTAAGTGACAGTGATTGTGAGTGACAGTGATTGTGAGTGACAGTGATTGTGAGTGACAGTGATTGTGAGTGACAGTGATTGTGAGTGACAGTGAGTGTGAGTGACAGTGATTGTGAGTGACAGTGATTGTGAGTGACAGTGAGTGTGAGTGACAGTGAGTGTGAGTGACAGTGAGTGTGAGTGACAGTGAGTGACAGTGAGTGTCAGTGACAGTGAGTGTGAGTGACAGTGATTGTGAGTGACAGTGAGTGTGAGTGACAGTGACCTGTGAGTGACTGTGATTGTGAGTGACAGTGATTGTGAGTGACAGTGATTGTGAGTGACAGTGAGTGTGAGTGACAGTGGACAGTGATTGTCCCTGACAGTGAGTGTGAGTGACAGTGAGTGTGAGTGACAGTGAGTGTGAGTGACAGTGAGTGTGAGTGACAGTGATTGTGAGTGACAGTGATTGTGAGTGACAGTGAGTGTGAGTGACAGTGAGTGTGAGTGACAGTGAGTGTGAGTGACAGTGAGTGTGAGTGACAGTGAGTGTGAGTGACAGTGATTGTGAGTGACAGTGATTGTGACTTCTCCTTCATTGTCCCTGTACCTGGTTGTTCTTTCAGGTCTGAGATGTTTTCTGTTTCTCGGTTCAATCTCTGATTCTCACCACTGATGCTGGATGGCTCCATGAACACTCTTTCTCTCCCTCCCGAAATCAAGGAAGTGGTGACGCCGGTTTTGTCATAGCTTGTCTTCTGCGTTTCAAGCCACTCTGGATTTTTTTTTGGGGGGGGGTAACGGGCTGAAGGGCTGTTTTACTTGAGGGTAGGTTGGAGAGTAGGAACAAGTCCCATGAGTAGCAGACCCGGGGACAGGTGTGTTTCTCAGGTTCAGGAGAGCTGTGAGAGGGTCAACACCTGTCTGTGTTGTCGACTTGAGCGTGTGTTTTTCCACTGACCGAATGATCCTCTCTCAGCCATTCCCTTTGACTGGGGAAAACCCTGGACTAGAATGAATCATATTGAAAACGGCATCTCTTTTGCAAACTGAACCATCTCAGTACTTGCAAAGGCTACAAACACAGCTTTAAACTATGCTACCACTGTACCCGATGTCTTGTCTGATGGTCTCAGTGTAGCAGTGTGATGCTACGACCCGATGTCTTGTCTGATGGTCTCAGTGTAGCAGTGTGATGCTACGACCCGATGTCTTGTCTGATGGTCTCAGTGTAGCAGTGTGATGCTACGACCCGATGTCTTGTCTGATGGCCTCAGTGTAGCAGTGTGATGTTGTTCACCTAGATGATGTGCCAAGTTGCACTCAAGGACCAGTTCAAATAGACCAGGTCAAGAGGGGAATGTTAATAATTTGATAATAATAATAATAATAATAATTCTGTGTATTTTTATTTATTTAATTACAGCTGCATAGCTAATGTTTTTCTTTGGTGTACCAACACTTTTTCATATCAATATTGTACATACATGTGATTGTTTTGGTTTGGCCCATCGCGGGTTATCTGTCAAGTTTGTCTTGACAGGAAGTGCACAGGAAGTGCACGATTCGACCGTCATTCGGACATCGTCAGTGAGGCCTGGTCATTACATGAGAGCTCTGGCATGCGCTTAAGGTGCGTTGAATGCCCTGATGTGTAATGTGGAGCCTCTTTATAAGTACCTCAGCTCTGAAAGTCTTCGGGAATGATAATAAGTTTGTTTATCGGAAGTGGATCATCTTCGATGTAGAGAGTCTCTCTGATGTGCCAGTAGGGTTGCATTTTCAGTGGTGCACTTTTCTTCTTGTCTGGCCAGCAGGTTCCTCAGCAGCTGTATCTATGACTGCTCTCAGCTGTTGCATAACAGCGCCCTCCAGTGGCTGATGTGTGGACACTGCGTAAATTACATTTTATTTGTCACTGAGGTCACACTATTCATGTGTGGTTGTCTGGGGTACAGCCCTGGATAGCGTGTCTGCTACTAATATGTCTTTACCTGGCGATGTGACTGTCATATTTGTGTATTTGAAGCAGCATCCTTTGAAGACGGGCAGGCAACTTTCCAATAGGCTTGGCGATTATAGCCTCAAGTGGTTTGTGGTCAGATTGAACTTTGACCTGGACACCATAGACATACTGAACACGATTGCCAGGAGTTATTTTTTCTATCTGGGCATAATTTTGTTCTGTTCCAGACAGAGCTCTGGATGCAAAGGCTGTTTACCCCATAATGACATCACAATACCCCATAATGACATCACAATACCCCAAAATGACATCAGAATACCCCATAATGACATCACAATACCCCATAAAGACATCAGAACAGCTCCGGGGTCTATCTTTGGATGCATCAGCTTGTATTTCAATCTCTTCCTGTGGATTAAAGAATTTCAGCAGTGGCGCAGTGGAGATGTCTTTTTTTCTCCAGTCTCTCCAGTGCTGCTTGTTGTTCTGGGTGCCACTGCCATGTCCTTCCTGAGGAGCACTCTGATTGGTGGACTTGGCTTCATCTTGGATATACTGGGTTAGGAGACGTGTGTCAGACCCAGTAACTTCTGTAGACCTTTTCTGTCTTCCGGTGGACGCATCTGTTCTGATTTCTGTCACCTTTTAGTTGTCTGTTTTGTTTTAACCCCGTCTGTGCTGACCATGTGCCTCGTACTTCACTTCCCTCACCACCTGGGCCTTATTTCTATTACAGCATATTGGATGACTGTCATTCATATTCCATTCACCCAGTTCAATGTAACATCGATAGGTTTAGGCTACTAAATGATACTCTAATGTTCCCTGTACCCATCATGAGGTTGCTACAACCTGGTCTATGAATGAAAGTTTACAATGACAGACAATGACATTCAATATTATATTTATTTTTTATTTAAACTTTATTTAACTAAGCAAGTCAGTTAAAGAACAAATTATTATTTACAATACACTCTTGCCTGCATCTAGCTGATCTAGGGTGTAATCATTAGTCCAACAGTTGCAAACAAGAGTTTCTATTGGGCAAATTCAGGTATGTTTATCCCTGTTTTGTTCCGTTTGTTTCCGTTTAAGAAACGTTTTTCAACAGAATCGGTCGGAATGAATACACCCCTGATCACACGTAAACACAGTTCACTCTCATAACAGCCACGTTGTATTCCTTCTCTTACCTTCGTTTGTGGACGTCAATGCACAACCAAATCAGCTGTATGTGACCAGGCGGAAAAAACCTTTCCACACAGCCTACATCTTAACAAAATAGTCAACTGTAGCTAATAGAATTAACGTTAACACATTAGTAAACCCGCTACAATCATGCAGTAACGTTAGTCAGTAAGCAGTTACACCGGTGGGCCCCAGCGGCAATAAATTAGTAAAACCAAAAGCTAACCTTGACTTGGAAGAGTTCCAGTGTTGTGTTGGATAGTCATAGCCAGCTAGCTAACATAGCATCCCTCTGTTATAGCCAGCTAGCTAACATAGCATCCCTCTGTTATAGCCAGCTAGCTAACATAGCATCCTTCTGTCATAGCCAGCTAGCTAACATAGTATCCCTCTGTTATAGCCAGCTAGCTAACATAGCATCCTTCTGTCATAGCCAGCTAGCTAACATAGCATCCCTCTGTTATAGCCAGCTAGCTAACATAGCATCCCTATGTTATAGCCAATTAGCAACATAGCATCCCTCTGTTTTTGCAGGGTGTTTCAGTAGACTAAACTAGCTAGCTGCATTTGCTAGCTAAGTAAAAATAAACTGAAAGCGAAAAATACATTATGAAATCTCGCTCTCTCTATTTCTCTCTTGCTTTCTCCTTCATTTTGTAAGAAATTAATTTGTTAAAAACTGTTACAACTATTTGTCTTTCTCTCTCTTTGAGTCAACTACTCACCACATGTTATACACTGCAGTGCTAGCTAGCTGTAGCCTATGCTTTCAGTACTAGATTCATTATGTTATACACTACGGTGATAGCTAACTGTAGCCTATGCTTTCAGTACTAGATTCATTCTCTGATCCTTTGATTGGGTGGACAACATGTCAGTTCATGCAGCAAGAGCTCTGATAGGTTGGAAGTTGTCATAACTGGAAGTTGACATAATTACTGTGTAAGTCTATGGAAGAGGATGAGAACCATGAGCATCCTAGGTTTTGTGTTGTAGTCAATGTGCCCAGAGGAGGATGGACGCTAGCTGTCCTCCGGCTACACCATGGTGCTACCCTACAGAGTGCTGCTGAGGCTACGGTAGACCGTTGCAAAATAGTTTTTAGTGTTTTAGTGTTTTAATCAGTTATTTGGTGACACGTGATTTTATATTTAGTGTAGTTTTATCTAAGGACGACTTTTTTAAATGTTTTACAATTAAAAATGTTATAAAATTCCCTGACGAGGATGCTCCTCCCCTTCCTCCTCTGAGGAACCTCCACTGGTTCAGGTAAATTATGACTTGATTTATTTCAACTGCATAAAGATGACAAATTACGTTTCGGGATTCGCCTTCGTCGGGGGTTTTTGCATTGTCTTTGTTAATAGCTTCAGGACTGTAGGTTTCATTACATTACATTACATTTAAGCCATTTAGCAGACGCTCTTATCCAGAGCGACTTACAAATTGGGTTTCCCTTCATATCTCCGGTACTATACACCTTTTTATGTTTGGGTTCATATTCATAACTGGAAACACGAGTGAAACATGTCCCGTATATCTGTGATCATGGTATTTACACATAGATCCTATTAAGTTTTAAAATGGAATTCTCATGTTAGTTTTTTTACACAGTAGTTCAGTACATTCTGGTTCATGTTCTAGAAATGGTATTTCTATTATGGACAGGGACGTGATCTACTCTGTTGTATAAACGCAGCTCTGTGTGTTTTGGCTTCCGGTACATGATGACTGGCATGGAAGCACTATTTGACATTAATTATTCACCTGGAATGTCAAGGGAATCGACAATCCAACAAGATCATACGAACAATAACAGCAGGAATATACCGTTAAAATACATCCAAGTTGAGGAACCGTTTTACTATGTTATAGTAGCAGGAAGAACATACTACGAACATACAAAAAAAACATGAGAGAAAACTTTACATAGATGTCGAACACGTCAACAGAGGATATGCTCTTAGACTGATAAAAACACAACTACTTCACACAAACAACGAGGCGAATCAGATTATTTTTTTTACATTGATTACAAGTCAAAACACAGATACGTCTGTTTGATCGACTGTTTTTTAACAGGTGTATAAAATAGAGCACGTGCAATCTCCATAGACAAACACTGGCAGTAGAAGTAGGTCCCTACTGAAGAGCTCAGTGACTTTGAACGTGGCACCGTCATAGGATGCCACCATTTTCAACAAGTCAATTCGTCAACTCTGCCCTGCTAGAGCTGCCCCCGTGTCAACTGTAAGTGCTGTTATTGTGACGTGGAAACGTCTAGGAGCAACAACGGCTCAGCTGCGACGTGGTAGGCCACACAAGCTCACAGAACGGGACCGCCGAGTGAAGGGTATTGTCTGTGATAATGTATATAGGGACTCTGTTCTACAGTGTGAAGGGTATTGTCTGTGATAATGTATATAGGGACTCTGTTCTACAGTGTGAAGGGTATTGTCTGTGATAATGTATATAGGGACTCTGTTCTACAGTATGAAGGGTATTGTCTGTGATAATGTATATAGGGACTCTGTTCTACAGTGTGATAATGTATATAGGGACTCATCTTTGCAGGTGTCCTGGTTCACATTCAACTCAGACTGTGTGTGTGTTTGTGCTTACCTTTGTGTGTGTGTGTTTGTGCTTACCTTTGTGTGTGTGTGTTTGTGCTTACCTTTGTGTGTGTGTGTTTGTGCTTTCCTGTGTGTGTGTGTGTTTGTGCTTACCTGTGTGTGTGTTTGTTTGTGTGTGTGTGTGTTTTGTTTGTGTGTGTGTGTGTGTGTGTGTTTGTGCTTAGCTGTGTGTGTGTGTGTTTGTGCTGTGTGTGTGTGTGTGTGTGTGTGTGTGTGTGTGTGTGTGTGTGTGTGTGTGTGTGTGTGTGTGTGTGTGTGTGTGTGTGTGTGTGTGTGTGTGTGTGTGTGTGTGTGTGTGTGTGTGTGTGTGTGTGTGTGTGTGTTTGTGCTTACCTTTGTGTATGTGTGTGTGTTTGCTCTTACCTTTGTGTGTGTTTGTGCTTACCTGTGTGTGTGTTTGTGCTTACCTGTGTGTGTTTGTGCTTACCTGTGTGTGTGTTTGTGCTTACCTTTGTGTGTGTGTGTTTGCTCTTACCTTTGTGTGTGTTTGTGCTTACCTTTGTGTATGTGTGTGTGTTTGCTCTTACCTTTGTGTGTGTGTTTGTGCTTACCTGTGTGTGTGTGTTTTGCTTACCTTTGTGTGTGTGTGTTTGCTCTTACCTTTGTGTGTGTTTGTGCTTACCTGTGTGTGTGTGTGTGTGTGTTTGTGCTTACCTGTGTGTGTGTGTTTTTGTGCTTACCTGTGTGTGTGTGTGTTTGTGCTTACCTGTGTGTGTGTGTGTGTTTGCTCTTACCTTTGTGTGTGTGTGTGTTTGCTCTTACCTTTGTGTGTGTGTGTGTTTTGTGCTTACCTTTGTGTGTGTGTTTGCCCCGCCAGGTGCCTTCTGCTATTGTGCGGTGCCAGCGTGCGGGCATCACGGTGCGCATGGTGACAGGTGACAACATCAACACGGCCAGGGCCATCGCCATCAAGTGTGGCATCATCCACCCCGGAGAAGATTTCCTGTGTATCGACGGCAAGGAGTTCAATAGGAGGATCCGCAACGAGAAGGGAGAGGTAAGCTAGGGTTGGTTTAGTCAGTGGTAATGGTAGACAGTAGACTAGTACAGGGGGTTATCTCCCAGACAGATATCTAGGAGGAAGAGGGTTGGGTTAGTCAGTGGTAATGGTAGACAGTAGACTAGTATAGAGGTTGTCTCCCAGACAGCTATCTAGGAGGAAGAGGGTTGGGTTAGTCAGTGGTAATGGTAGACAGTAGACTAGTATAGAGGTTGTCTCCCAGACAGATATCTAGGAGGAAGAGGGTTGGGTTAGTCAGTGGTAATGGTAGACAGTAGACTAGTATAGAGGTTGTCTCCCAGACAGCTATCTAGGAGGAAGAGGGTTGGGTTAGTCAGTGGTAATGGTAGACAGTAGACTAGTATAGAGGTTGTCTCCCAGACAGATATCTAGGAGGAAGAGGGTTGGGTTGGCCAGTTGTAGTTCAGGGTAGACAGTAGACTAGTACAGAGGTTTTCTAAACTCTTCTCGGGGACCCCCAGCCGTTGGTATATTCCACAACTACAACACCTGATTTCACGTGGAAATGAATCATCAAAGTTACAACGTTTGGGGGTCTACAACAAAATTGGGAAACATCTGTTGGTCCCTGGGGAGAGGTTTAAACCCCCTGCTGTAGGGAGTCCCTGAGGAGAGGTTTAAACCCCCTGCTGTGGGGAGTCCCTGAGGAGAGGTTTAAACCCCCTGCTGTAGGGAGTCCCTGAGGAGAGGTTTAAACCCCCTGCTGTAAGGAGTCCCTGAGGAGAGGTTTAAACCCCCTGCTGTAAGGAGTCCCTGAGGAGAGGTTTAAACCCCCTGCTCTAAGGAGTCCCTGAGGAGAGGTTTAAACCCCCTGCTGTAAGGAGTCCCTGAGGAGAGGTTTAAACCCCCTGCTGTAAGGAGTCCCTGAGGAGAGGTTTAAACCCCCTGCTGTAAGGAGTCCCTGAGGAGAGGTTTAAACCCCCTGCTCTAAGGAGTCCCTGAGGAGAGGTTTAAACCCCCTGCTGTAAGGAGTCCCTGAGGAGAGGTTTAAACCCCCTGCTCTAAGGAGTCCCTGAGGAGAGGTTTAAACCCCCTGCTGTAGGTAGTCCCTGAGGAGAGGTTTAAACCCCCTGCTGTAGGGAGTCCCTGAGGAGAGGTTTAAACCCCCTGCTGTAAGGAGGTCCTGAGGAGAGGTTTAAACCCCCTGCTGTAAGGAGTCCCTGAGGAGAGGTTTAAACCCCCTGCTGTAGGAGGTCCCTGAGGAGAGGTTTAAACCCCCTGCTGTAGGGAGTCCCTGAGAAGAGGTTTAAACCCCCTGCTGTAGGAGGTCCTGAGGAGAGGTTTAAACCCCCTGCTGTAAGGAGTCCCTGAGGAGAGGTTTAAACCCCCTGCTGTAAGGAGTCCCTGAGGAGAGGTTTAAACCCCCTGCTGTAAGGAGTCCCTGAGGAGAGGTTTAAACCCCCTGCTGTAAGGAGTCCCTGAGGAGATGTTTAAACCCCCTGCTGTAGGGAGTCCCTGAGGAGAGGTTTAAACCCCCTGCTGTAGGGAGTTCCTGAGGAGAGGTTTAAACCCCCTGCTGTAGGAGGTCCTGAGGAGAGGTTTAAACCTCCTGCTGTAGGGAGTCCCTGAGGAGAGGTTTAAACCCCCTGCTGTAGGGAGTCCCTGAGGAGAGGTTTAAACCCCCTGATGTAGGGAGTCCCTGAGGAGAGGTTTAAACCCCCTGCTGTAGGGAGTCCCTGAGAAGAGGTTTAAACCCCCTGCTGTAGGAGGTCCTGAGGAGAGGTTTAAACCCCCTGCTGTAAGGAGTCCCTGAGGAGAGGTTTAAACCCCCTGCTGTAAGGAGTCCCTGAGGAGAGGTTTAAACCCCCTGCTGTAAGGAGTCCCTGAGGAGAGGTTTAAACCCCCTGCTGTAGGAGGTCCTGAGGAGAGGTTTAAACCCCCTGCTGTAGGAGGTCCCTGAGGAGAGGTTTAAACCCCCTGCTGTAGGAGGTCCCTGAGGAGAGGTTTAAACCCCCTGCTGTAGGAGGTCCCTGAGGAGAGGTTTAAACCCCCTGCTGTAGGAGGTCCCTGAGGAGAGGTTTAAACCCCCTTGCACAGACCATACAAACGCTCCACACCGCGTGGCCGCGGCCACCCTAATCTGGTGGTCCCAGCGAGCACGATCCACGTGGAGTTCCAGGTCTCCGGTAGCCTCTGGAATTGCTGATCTGCGGTCAACAAGGCAGAGTTCATCTCAGCCTATGCCTCCCTCCAGTCCCTCGACTTCTTGGCACTAACGGAAACATGGATCACCACAGACAACACTGCTACTCCTACTGCTCTCTCTTCGTCCGCCCACGTGTTCTCGCACACCCCGAGAGCTTCTGGTCAGCGGGGTGGTGGCACCGGGATCCTCATCTCTCCCAAGTGGTCATTCTCTCTTTCTCCCCTTACCCATCTGTCTATCGCCTCCTTTGAATTCCATGCTGTCACAGTTACCAGCCCTTTCAAGCTTAACATCCTTATCATTTATCGCCCTCCAGGTTCCCTCGGAGAGTTCATCAATGAGCTTGATGCCTTGATAAGCTCCTTTCCTGAGGACGGCTCACCTCTCACAGTTCTGGGCGACTTTAACCTCCCCACGTCTACCTTTGACTCATTCCTCTCTGCCTCCTTCTTTCCACTCCTCTCCTCTTTTGACCTCACCCTCTCACCTTCCCCCTACTCACAAGGCAGGCAATACGCTCGACCTCATCTTTACTAGATGCTGTTCTTCCACTAACCTCATTGCAACTCCCCTCCAAGTCTCCGACCACTACCTTGTATCCTTTTCCCTCTCGCTCTCATCCAACACCTCCCACACTGCCCCTACTCGGATGGTATCGTGCCGTCCCAACCTTCGCTCTCTCTCCCCCGCTACTCTCTCCTCTTCCATCCTATTATCTCTTCCCTCCGCTCAAACCTTCTCCAACCTATCTCCTGATTCTGCCTCCTCAACCCTCCTCTCCTCCCTCTCTGCATCCTTTGACTCTCTATGTCCCCTATCCTCCAGGCCGGCTCGGTCCTCCCCTCCCGCTCCGTGGCTCGATGACTCATTGCGAGCTCACAGAACAGGGCTCCGGGCAGCCGAGCGGAAATGGAGGAAAACTCGCCTCCCTGCGGACCTGGCATCCTTTCACTCCCTCCTCTCTACATTTTCCTCCTCTGTCTCTGCTGCTAAAGCCACTTTCTACCACGCTAAATTCCAAGCATCTGCCTCTAACCCTAGGAAGCTCTTTGCCACCTTCTCCTCCCTCCTGAATCCTCCCCCCTCCTCCCTCTCTGCAGACGACTTCATCAACCATTTTGAAAAGAAGGTCGACGACATCCGATCCTCGTTTGCTAAGTCAAACGACACCGCTGGTTCTGCTCACACTGCCCTACCCTGTGCTCTGACCTCTTTCTCCCCTCTCTCTCCAGATGAAATCTCGCGTCTTGTGACGGCCGGCCGCCCAACAACCTGCCCGCTTGACCCTATCCCCTCCCCTCTTCTCCAGACCATTTCCGGAGACCTTCTCCCTTACCTCACCTCGCTCATCAACTCATCACTGACCGCTGGCTACGTCCCTTCCGTCTTCAAGAGAGCGAGAGTTGCACCCCTTCTGAAAAAACCTACACTCGATCCCTCCGATGTCAACAATTACAGACCAGTATCCCTTCTTTCTTTTCTCTCCAAAACTCTTGAACGTGCCGTCCTTGGCCAGCTCTCCCGCTATCTCTCTCTGAATGACCTTCTTGATCCAAATCAGTCAGGTTTCAAGACTAGTCATTCAACTGAGACTGCTCTCCTCTGTATCACGGAGGCACTGCTAAAGCTAACTCTCTCTCCTCTTCTCTCATCCTTCTAGATCTATGGGCTGCCTTCGATACTGTGAACCATCAGATCCTCCTCTCCACCCTCTCCGAGTTGGGCATCTCCGGCGCGGCCCACGCTTGGATTGCGTCCTACCTGACAGGTCGCTCCTACCAGGTGGCGTGGCGAGAATCTGTCTCCTCACCACGCGCTCTCACCACTGGTGTCCCCCAGGGCTCTGTTCTAGGCCCTCTCCTATTCTCGCTATACACCAAGTCACTTGGCTCTGTCATAACCTCACATGGTCTCTCCTATCATTGCTATACAGATGACACACAACTAATCTTCTCCTTTCCCCCTTCTGATGACCAGGTGGCGAATCGCATCTCTGCATGTCTGGCAGACATATCAGTGTGGATGACGGATCACCACCTCAAGCTGAACCTCGACAAGACGGAGCTGCTCTTCCTCCCGGGGAAGGACTGCCCGTTCCATGATCTCGCCATCACGGTTGACAACTCCATTGTGTCCTCCTCCCAGAGCGCTAAGAACCTTGGTGTGATCCTGGACAACACCCTGTCGTTCTCAACCAACATCAAGGCGGTGGCCCGTTCCTGTAGGTTCATGCTCTACAACATCCGCAGAGTACGACCCTGCCTCACACAGGAAGCGGCGCAGGTCCTAATTCAGGCACTTGTCATCTCCCGTCTGGATTACTGCAACTCGCTGTTGGCTGGGCTCCCTGCCTGTGCCATTAAACCCCTTCACCTCATCCAGAACGCCGCAGCCCGTCTGGTGTTCAACCTTCCCAAGTTCTCTCACGTCACCCCGCTCCTCCGTTCTCTCCACTGGCTTCCAGTTGAAGCTCGCATCCGCTACAAGACCATGGTGCTTGCCTACGGAGCTGTGAGGGCAAACAAGGGCACTGCGTTCATCCACCTCTGGCCTGCTCGCCTCCCTACCACTGAGGAAGTACAGCTCCCGCTCAGCCCAGTCAAAACTGTTCGCTGCTCTGGCCCCCCAATGGTGGAACAAACTCCCTCACGACGCCAAAACAGCGGAGTCAATCACCACCTTCCGGAGACACCTGAAACCCCACCTCTTTAAGGAATACTTAGGATAGGATAAGTATTCCCTCCCCCCTTTAAGATTTAGATGCACTATTGTAAAGTGACTGTTCCACTGGATGTCATAAGGTGAATGCACCAATTTGTAAGTCGCTCTGGATAAGAGCGTCTGCTAAATGACTTAAATGTAAATGTAAATGTAGGAGGTCCCTGAGGAGAGGTTTAAACCCCCTGCTGTAGGAGGTCCTGAGGAGAGGTTTAAACCCCCTGCTGTAGGGAGTCCCTGAGGAGAGGTTTAAACCCCCTGCTGTAGGAGGTCCTGAGGAGAGGTTTAAACCCCCTGCTGTAGGAGGTCCTGAGGAGAGGTTTAAACCCCCTGCTGTAGGGAGTCCCTGAGGAGAGGTTTAAACCCCCTGCTGTAGGAGGTCCTGAGGAGAGGTTTAAACCCCCTGCGATACTACATACATTCCCCGCTGGTTGATCTGTCAGGAGTCTACTGTATGTCCCGTCAAGATAAAAGACCTTTCGGACTCTGAAATGTTGTTATTTATTTAACCTTTATTTAACCAGGTAGGCTAGTTGAGAACACCTTTATTTAACCAGGTAGGTCAGTTGAGAACACCTTTATTTAACCAGGTAGGTCAGTTGAGAACACCTTTATTTAACCAGGTAGGCTAGTTGAGAACACCTTTATTTAACCAGGTAGGCTAGTTGAGAACACCTTTATTTAACCAGGTAGGTCAGTTGAGAACACCTTTATTTAACCAGGTAGGTCAGTTGAGAACACCTTTATTTAACCAGGTAGGCTAGTTGAGAACACCTTTATTTAACCAGGTAGGCTAGTTGAGAACACCTTTATTTAACCAGGTAGGCTAGTTGAGAACACCTTTATTTAACCAGGTAGGCCAGTTGAGAACACCTTTATTTAACCAGGTAGGCTAGTTGAGAACAAGTTCTGATTTACAACTGCAACCTGGCTAAGATAAAGCAAAGCAGTTCGACACATACAACGACACAGAGTTACACATGGAGTAAAACAAACATACAGTCAATAATACAGTATAAACAAGTCTATATACGATGTGAGCAAATGAGGTGTTATAAGGGAGGTAAAGGCAAAAAAAGGCCATGGTGGCAAAGTAAATACAATATAGCAAGTAAAACACTGGAATGGTAGATTTGCAGTGGAAGAATGTGCAAAGTAGAAATAAAAATAATGGGGTGCAAAGGAGCAAAATAAATAAATACAGTAGGGAAAGAGGTAGTTGTTTGGTCTAAATTATAGGTGGGCTAGTCATGCTAAGACCAAGATCAATTAGATTTTTTACAGATGAACCCTTTCATTACAAACATATACACGTTCCCTTTTTACTCTTTATTACAGGTTGAGCAGGAGCGCATGGACAAAGTGTGGCCTAAACTGCGAGTCCTGGCTAGATCCTCCCCTACTGATAAACACACACTGGTTAAAGGTGAGCGAGAAAGGGTCTCTAGGTTTGTCTACTGGCCGTGTCCTGTACCACACTATTGTCCTGCTGTGTATGTCAACTGTCTGAACCATGTCAACATGAAGTTCCCTTGGAGGAAAGATACACATTCTATTCTAGTCTATTGTATTCTGCTCTTCTCTTCTCTGCATTTATCTGCTCTTCTCTGTCTTTCTCTTCTCTTCTCTTCTCTGCTCTTCTCTGCCCTTCTCTTCTCTGCTCTTCTCTAATTTCTCTTCTCTGTTCTTCTCTTCTCTGCCCTTCCCTGCCCTTCTCTTCCCTGCCCTTCTCTTCTCTGCCCTTCTCTGCATTTCTCTGCTCTTCTCTGTCTTTCTCTTCTCGTCTCTGCCCTTCCCTGCCCTTCTCTTCCCTGCCCTGCCCTTCTCTTCTCTTCCCTGCCCTTCTCTTCTCTGCCCTTCTCTAATTTCTCTTCTCTGTTCTTCTCTTCTCGTCTCTGCTCTTCTCTGCCCTTCTCTAATTTCTCTTCTCTGTTCTTCTCTTCTCGTCTCTGCCCTTCCCTTCCCTGCCCTTCTCTGTTCTTCTCTTCTCTTCCCTGCCCTTCTCTTCTCTGCCCTTCTCTAATTTCTCTTCTCTGTTCTTCTCTTCTTGTCTCTGCCCTTCTCTGCCCTTCTCTAATTTATCTTCTCTGTTCTTCTCTTCTCGTCTCTGCCCATCCCTTCCCTGCCCTTCTCTGTTCTTCTCTTCTCTTCCCTCCCTTCTGCCCTTCTCTAATTTCTCTTCTCTGTTCTTCTCTTCTCTAATTTCTCGTCTCTGCCCTTCCCTGCACTTCTCTTCCCTGCCCTTCTCTTCTCTGCTCTTCTCTAATTTCTCTTCTCGTCTCTGCCCTTCCCTGCCCTTCTCTTCCCTGCCCTTCTCTTCTCTGTTCTTCTCTTCTCGTCTCTGCCCTTCCCTGGCCTTCTCTGTTCTTCTCTTTTCGTCTCTGCCCTTCCCTGCCCTTCTCTGTTCTTCTCTTCTATTCCCTGCCCTTCTCTTCTCTTCCCTGCCCTTCTCTTCTCTGCCCTTCTCTAATTTCTCTTCTCTGTTCTTCTCTTCTCTGTTCTTCTCTTCTCTTCTCTTCCCTGCCCTTCTCTAATTTCTCTTCTCTGTTCTTCTCTTCTCTTCTCTTCTCTGCCCTTCCCTGCCCTTCTCTTCTCTTCCCTGCCCTTCTCTTCTCTTCTCTGCCCTTCTCTAATTTCTCTTCTCTGTTCTTCTCTTCTCGTCTCTGCCCTTCCCTTCCCTGCCCTTCTCTGTTCTGCCCTTCTCTTCCCTGCCCTTCTCTTCTCTTCCCTGCCCTTCTCTTCTCTGCCCTTCTCTAATTTCTCTTCTCTGTTCTTCTCTTCTCTTCTCTGCCCTTCCCTGCCCTTCTCTTCCCTTCTCTTCTCTGCTCTTCTCTAATTTCTCTTCTCGTCTCTGCCCTTCCCTGCCCTTCTCTTCCCTGCCCTTCTCTTCTCTGCCCTTCTCTAATTTCTCTTCTCTGTTCTTCTCTTCTCTTCTCTGTTCTTCTCTTCTCTGCCCTTCCCTGCTCTTCTCGTCTCTGCCCTTCCCTGCTCTTCTCGTCTCTGCCCTTCCCTGCTCTTCTCGTCTCTGCCCTTCCCTGCCCTTCTCTTCCCTGCTCTGCTCTTCTCTTCCCTTCTTTTAGCTTCTCTGCCCTTCCCTGCTCTTCTCCTGTTCTTCTGAGTGTGGTTGCCCTTACTGAACTCCTGTATGTTGGGTTGTGTCCTCTAGGCATCATAGACAGCTGCTTGACAGACCAGAGACAGGTTGTTGCGGTGACAGGAGACGGGACTAACGATGGACCAGCCCTGAAGAAGGCTGACGTGGGATTTGCCATGGTAGGACCTGGAGCTGGAGGCATACCGTATCTACAATATATTACTATAGGACCTGGGGCTGGAGACATACCGTATCTACAATATATTACTATAGGACCTGGAGGCATACCGTATCTACAATATATTACTATAGGACCTGGAGGCATACCGTATCTACAATATATTACTATAGGACCTGGAGGCATACCGTATCTACAATATATTACTATAGGACCTGGGGCTGGAGGCATACCGTATGTACAATATATTACTATAGGACCTGGGGCTGGAGGCATACCGTATGTACAATATATTACTATAGGACCTGGGGCTGGAGGCATACCGTATGTACAATATATTACTATAGGACCTGGGGCTGGAGGCATACCGTATGTACAATATATTACTATAGGACCTGGGGCTGGAGGCATACCATATCTACAATATATTACTATAGGACCTGGGGCTGGAGGCATACCGTATGTACAATATATTACTATAGCACACCACACATCACCTACCACACCACACCTACCACACCTCACCACACCACACATCACCTACCTCACCACACATCACCACACCACACCTCACCATACATCATCATTCCTCACCATACCATACCACACCACCACCACACCACACCACACCTCACCTACCACACCTCTACACACATCACCTACCACACCACACCACACCTCACCATACCTCACCACACCACACCTCACCACACCACACCTCACCATACCTCACCTCACCTCACCACACCACACCATACCTTACCACACCACACCATACCTCACCACACCACACCACACCTCACCATAGCGCACATCACCTACCACACCTCTACACACATCACCTACCACACCACACCACACCTCACCATACCTCACCACACCACACCTCACCACACCACACCTCACCATACCTCACCTCACCTCACCACACCTCACCATACCTTACCACACCACACCACACCATACCTAATATAATATAATATATGCCATTTAGCAGACGCTTTTATCCAAAGCGACTTACAGTCATGTGTGCATACATTCTACGTATGGGTGGTCCCGGGGATCGAACCCACTACCCTGGCGTTACAAGCGCCATGCTCTACCAACTGAGCTACAGAAGGACCACCATACCTCACCACACCACACCACACCATACCTCACCACACCACACCACACCATACCTCACCTCACCACACCACACCACACCATACCTCACCACACCATACCTCACCACACCACACCACACCATACCTCACCACACCATACCTCACCACACCACACCACACCACACCATACCTCACCTCACCACACCATACCTCACCACACCTCACCATACCTCACCACACCACACCTCACCATACCTCACCACCACACCTCACCATAACTCACCACACCATACCTCACCTCACCATACCTCACCACACCATACCATACCACACCACACCATAACTCACCACACCATACCTCACTACACCACACCACACCATACCTCACCACACCACACCATACCTCACTACACCACACCATACCTCACCACACCACACCACACCATACCTCACTACACCACACCATACCTCACCACACCACACCACACCATACCTCACTACACCACACCACACCATACCTCACCACACCACACCACACCATACCTCACAACACCACACCACACCATGTTAGAGGCTCGCTAACAGTGCCTGTACTCCGAATGCCAATTTGAATACTCTCACTTTAATATATTACACCCGTGCCCATCTGAATGAACAGCTAGCTATAATGCTACAGCTGTTATAGTAGTTGTAGCTAGCTGTAATGCTACAGCTGTTATAGTAGTTGTAGCTAGCTGTAATGCTACAGCTGTTATAGTAGTTGTAGCTAGCTGTAATGCTACAGCTGTTATAGTAGTTGTAGCTAGCTGTAATGCTACAGCTGTTATAGTAGTTGTAGCTAGCTGTAATGCTACAGCTGTTATAGTAGTTGTAGCTAGCTGTAATGCTACAGCTGTTATAGTAGTTCTAGCTAGCTGTAATGCTACAGCTGTTATAGTAGTTGTAGCTAGCTGTAATAGTAGTTGTAGCTAGCTATAATGCTACATGTCACAGCTAGCATTTCTGTTCTTTCTAGATCAAACATTTCCTACAATATGTATTTATTACCTTAATTGAACCAGGTGGGTTATTGAGGACACATTAGCTGCATCCAAAATGGCCCCTTGTTGCCTACAAAGTGCACATATTGTTCCCCAAAGCCCAATGTATTTTGACTTCATACTGTAGGTCAGCTGTTGGCGTACGATAGGCCAGGTTGTTATTGTAAAAGAGAATGTCTGCGTTCCAAATGGTACCCTATTCCCTATATAGTGCACTACTTTAGACCAGGACCCTATTCCCTATATAGTGCACTACTTTAGACCAGGGCCCTATTCCCTATATAGTGCACTACTTTAGACCAGGGCCCTATCCCCTATATAGTGCACTACTTTAGACCAGGGAGATTCATAGGGCTCTGGTCAAACTTGAATTAGTACACTTTGCAGGCAGTAAGGTGCCATTTTGGATGCAAATAATGTGTTCTCAATAACCCACCTACTATAACAGCTGTAGCATTACAGCTAGCTACAACTTCTATGACTGCTGTAGCTTTACAGCCAGCTACAAATAGTATAATGCTACTTGGGGTGGCAGGGTAGCCTAGTAATTAGAGCGTTGGACTAGTAACAGGAAGGTTGCAAGTTCAAACCCCCGAGCTGACAAGGTACTAATCTGTCGTTCTGCCCCTGAACAGGGCAGTTAACCCAATGTTCTTAGGCCGTCATTGAAAATAAGAATTTGTTCTTAACTGACTTGCCTAGTTAAATAAAGGTAAATAAAAAAAATAATTACAGCTAGCTACAACTACTATAACTGCTGTAGCATTACAGCTAGCTACAAATACTATTACAGCTAGCTACAACTACTATAACCGCTGTAGCATTGCAGCTAGCTACAAATACCATGACTGCTGTAGCATTATAGCTAGCTAGAACTACTATAACAGTTGTAGCATTAAAACGAGCTACAAATACTATGACTGCTTATAGCTAGCTACAACTACTATAACAGCTGTAGCATTACAGCTAGCTACAACTACTATAACAGTTGTAGCATTAAAACGAGCTACAAATACTATGACTGCTGTAGCATTATAGCTAGCTACAACTACTATAACAGTTGTAGCATTACAGCTAGCTACAACTACTATAATAGCTGAAGCATTACAGCTAGCTACAACTACTACGACTGTGGAGTGGATCCATCGTTAGAAACCTTGAAATCTCCTGGTATTCACCAAACAGCAACCTCACTACTACGCACAGAACACACACCAGCACTGCTGTAGCTACAGTGGAACGAGAGCGCCTCTTAGTGGTGAGATGTGGCAGTACATACACACAATCTGCAACGCCGGGGTTGTCTCTCAGTTGATATGGTACAGGTTCTTCTTTTTTTAAAGCCCATAACCATGTGCGTGAGGTTTAGACTTTTTGTTTCAAAGTAGATTTGTTTAAGACTACCAAGAAACACTCTGTGTAACCCTGATTTAGCCTACTGCAGTAAAAAGTTCAAAATGATACGAGGTGAGAGATTTAACATGAGAAATGGGATGAGGTAATCGCACTTCAACGTCATTTCTTTTAAGAAATGATTGCTTTGCATCTACAAATTGTTCCTTTTCTACATGGAAGCACAAAATAAATAGATTCTACTACATGTCAAAAATACAAATATATAAAAAATGTTAACCAGAAGCACATCTATTAAACCATACATCTATTCTCTGCAGGGTTCAGCCGGTATTAAACCATACGTCTATTCTCTGCAGGGTTCAGCCAGTATTAAACCATACGTCTATTCTCTGCAGGGTTCAGCCAGTATTAAACCATACGTCTATTCTCTGCAGGGTTCAGCCAGTATTAAACCATACGTCTATTCTCTGCAGGGTTCAGCCAGTATTAAACCATACGTCTATTCTCTGCAGGGTTCAGCCAGTATTAAACCATACGTCTATTCTCTGCAGGGTTCAGCCAGTATTAAACCATACGTCTATTCTCTGCAGGGTTCAGCCAGTATTAAACCATACCTCTTCTCTCTCTGCAGGGTTCAGCCAGTATTAAACCATACCTCTCCCTCTGCAGGGTTCAGCCGGTATTAAACCATACTTCTTCACTCTGCAGGGTTCAGCCAGTATTAAACCATACCTCTCTCTCTGCAGGGTTCAGCCGGTATTAAACCATAACTCTTCTCTCTGCAGGGTTCAGCCAGTATTAAACCATACCTCTTCTCTCTGCAGGGTATAGCCGGTACAGACGTGGCCAAGGAGGCGTCTGACATCATACTAACGGACGATAACTTCAGTAGCATAGTGAAGGCTGTGATGTGGGGGAGGAACGTCTACGACAGCATCTCCAAGTTCCTCCAGTTCCAGCTGACTGTCAACGTGGTGGCTGTCATAGTGGCCTTCACTGGGGCCTGCATCACACAGGTAACAAACACACACACACACACACACACACACACACACACACACACACACACACACACACACACACACACACACACACACACACACACACACACACACACACACACACACACACACACACACACACACACACACACACACACACACACACACACACACACACACACACACACACACACACACACAGTTAACAAACACAGGTAACAAACACACACACACACACAGGTAAGAATGTGGCGGCAGGGTAGCCTAGTGGTTAGAGCATTGGACTTTGGACTCGAAAGGTTGCAAGATCGAATCCCCCGAGTTGACAAGGTAAAAGTCTGTCGTTCTGCCCCTGAACAAGGCAGTTAACCCACTGTTCCTAGACCAGTTAACCCACTGTTCCTAGACCAGTTAACCCACTGTTCCTAGGCCGTCATTGTAAATAAGAATTTGTTCTTAACTGACTTGACTAGTTAAATACATTTATAAAGAATAATCGGTGTGTCAAACATGTATTTTGGTGTGAGTTTCAACCTCACTGATATCTTATCCATCTCATTTGCTAATGCTGTAAATGTATCTGCGTCTGTTATTGCGATGGCTATGGGATTTAGGGCCAGTATCAGCAGTGAGGTTGAGAGGTGACAGCTCTGCCTTGTTCCCCTGGAGAGACACAATTGTTCAGAGGCCAGTCCATTGGTGGGGATCACTGTAACTATGGCTGCCATTAACCATGCGTGTTCCTGTAGGACACTCCACTGAGGGTCTAGACACTAACCTGTAGTTCGTATATATAGTTCGTAGATGTAGATAGTATATGTAGTTAGTATATATAGTTAGTAGATGTAGTTAGTAGATGTAGTTAGTATATAGAGTTAGTAGATATAGATGTAGTTAGTATATATAGTTAGTATATATAGTTAGTAGATGTAGATAGTATATGTAGTTAGTATATATAGTTAGTCGATGTAGTTAGTATATATAGTTAGTAGATGTAGTTAGTATATGTAGTTAGTATATATAGTTAGTAGATGTAGATAGTATATGTAGTTAGTATATATAGTTAGTAGATGTAGATAGTATATGTAGTTAGTATATATAGTTAGTCGATGTAGTTAGTATATATAGTTAGTAGATGTAGTTAGTATATGCAGTTAGTATATATAGTTAGTAGATGTAGATAGTATATGTAGATAGTATATGTAGTTAGTATATATAGTTAGTCGATGTAGTTAGTATATATATTTAGTAGATGTAGTTAGTATATGTAGTTAGTATATATAGTTAGTAGATGTAGATAGTATATGTAGTTAGTATATATAGTTAGTCGATGTAGTTAGTATATATAGTTAGTAGATGTAGATGTAGTTAGTAGATGTAGTTAGTATATGTAGTTAGTATATATAGTTAGTAGATGTAGATAGTACATGTAGATAGTATATGTAGTTAGTATATATAGTTTGTAGATGTAGTTAGTATATATAGATAGTAGATGTAGTTAATATATATAGTTAGTATATGTAGTTAGTATATATAGTTAGTATATATAGTTAGTAGATGTAGATAGTATATATAGTTAGTATATATAGTTAGTAGATGTAGATAGTATATGTAGTTAGTATATATAGTTAGTCGATGTAGTTAGTATATATAGTTAGTAGATGTAGATAGTATATATGGTTAGTAGATGTAGATAGTATATATAGTTAGTATATATAGTTAGTAGATGTAGATGTAGATAGTAAATGTAGTTAGTATATATAGTTAGTATATGTAGATAGTATATGTAGTTAGTATATATAGTTAGTATATATAGTTAGTATATATAGTTAGTATATATAGTATATGTAGTTAGTATATATAGTTAGTATATGTAGTTAGTATATATAGTATATGTTAGTAGTATGTTAGTAGATAGATACTATATATAGTTAGTAGATGTAGATAGTATATGTAGTTAGTATATATAGTTAGTTAGTATATATAGTTAGTAGATGTAGATGTAGTTAGTATATGTAGTTAGTATATGTAGTTAGTATAGTTAGTAGATGTAGTTAGTATATATAGTTAGTAGATGTAGATGTAGTTAGTATATGTAGTATATATAGTATATATAGTTATATGTAGTTAGTATATATAGTTAGTAGATGTAGTTAGTATATATAGTTAGTAGATGTAGATAGTATATGTAGTTAGTATATATAGTTAGTAGATGTAGATAGTATATGTAGTTAGTATATATAGTTAGTCAATGTAGTTAGTATATATAGTTAGTAGATGTAGTTAGTATATGTAGTTAGTAGATATAGTTAGTATATGTAGTTAGTATATATAGTTAGTAGATGTAGATAGTATATGTAGTTAGTATATATAGTTAGTATGTAGTTAGTATATATAGTTAGTAGATGTAGTTAGTATATGTAGTTGTAGTTAGTATATATAGTTAGTATATATAGTTTGTAGATGTAGTTAGTATATATAGAGATGTAGTTAGTAGTTATATATGTAGTTAATATATATAGTTAGTATATATAGTTAGTAGTTAGTATATATAGTTAGTATATATAGTTAGTAGATGTAGATAGTATATATAGTTAGTATATATAGTTAGTAGATGTAGATAGTATATGTAGTTAGTATATATAGTTAGTCGATGTAGTTAGTATATATAGTTAGTAGATGTAGATAGTATATATGGTTAGTAGATGTAGATAGTATATATAGTTAGTATATATAGTTAGTAGATGTAGATGTAGATAGTAAATGTAGTTAGTATATATAGTTAGTATATGTAGATAGTATATGTAGTTAGTATATATAGTTAGTATATATAGTTAGTATATATAGTTAGTATATATAGTTAGTAGATGTAGTTAGTATATATAGTTAGTATATGTAGTTAGTATATATAGTTAGTAGATGTAGTTAGTATATATGGTTAGTAGATGTAGATAGTATATATAGTTAGTAGATGTAGATAGTATATGTAGTTAGTATATATAGTTAGTCGATGTAGTTAGTATATATAGTTAGTAGATGTAGTTAGTATATGTAGTTAGTATATATAGTTAGTCGATGTAGTTAGTATATATAGTTAGTATATGTAGTTAGTATATATAGTTAGTAGATGTAGATAGTATATGTAGATAGTATATGTAGTTAGTATATATAGTTAGTCGATGTAGTTAGTATATATAGTTAGTAGATGTAGATAGTATATGTAGTTAGTATATATAGTTAGTAGATGTAGATAGTATATGTAGTTAGTATATATAGTTAGTCAATGTAGTTAGTATATATATAGTTAGTCGATGTAGTTAGTATATATAGTTAGTAGATGTAGTTAGTATATGTAGTTAGTATATATAGTTAGTAGATGTAGATAGTATATGTAGTTAGTATATATAGTTAGTCAATGTAGTTAGTATATATATAGTTAGTAGATGTAGTTAGTATATATAGTTAGTAGATGTAGTTAGTATATGTAGTTAGTATATATAGTTAGTAGATGTAGATAGTATATGTAGTTAGTATATATAGTTAGTCGATGTAGTTAGTATATGTAGTTAGTATATATAGTTAGTAGATGTAGATAGTATATATATATAGTTAGTATGTAGTAGTTATATGTAGTTAGTATATATAGTTAGTAGATGTAGTTAGTATATATAGTTAGTAGATGTAGATAGTATATGTAGTTAGTATATATAGTTAGTCAATGTAGTTAGTATATATATAGTTAGTCGATGTAGTTAGTATATATAGTTAGTAGATGTAGTTAGTATATGTAGTTAGTATATATAGTTAGTAGATGTAGATAGTATATGTAGTTAGTATATATAGTTAGTCGATGTAGTTAGTATATGTAGTTAGTATATATAGTTAGTAGATGTAGATAGTATATGTAGTTAGTATATATAGTTAGTCGATGTAGTTAGTATATATAGTTAGTAGATGTAGATGTAGTTAGTAGATGTAGTTAGTATATATAGTTAGTAGATGTAGATAGTACATGTAGATAGTATATGTAGTTAGTATATATAGTTTGTAGATGTAGTTAATATATATAGTTAGTATATGTAGTTAGTATATATAGTTAGTATATATAGTTAGTAGATGTAGATAGTATATATAGTTAGTATATATAGTTAGTAGATGTAGATAGTATATGTAGTTAGTATATATAGTTAGTCGATGTAGTTAGTATATATAGTTAGTAGATGTAGATAGTATATATGGTTAGTAGATGTAGATAGTAAATATAGTTAGTATATATAGTTAGTAGATGTAGATAGTAAATGTAGTTAGTATATATAGTTAGTATATGTAGATGTAGATAGTATATGTAGTTAGTATATATAGTTAGTATATGTAGTTAGTATATATAGTTAGTATATATAGTTAGTAGATGTAGTTAGTATATATAGTTAGTATATGTAGTTAGTATATATAGTTAGTAGATGTAGTTAGTATATATGGTTAGTAGATGTAGATAGTATATATAGTTAGTAGATGTAGATAGTATATGTAGTTAGTATATATAGTTAGTCGATGTAGTTAGTATATATAGTTAGTAGATGTAGATGTAGTTAGTATATGTAGTTAGTAGATGTAGATGTAGTTAGTATATGTAGTTAGTATATGTAGTTAGTATATATAGTTAGTAGATGTAGATAGTATATGTAGTTAGTATATATAGTTAGTCGATGTAGTTAGTATATATAGTTAGTAGATGTAGTTAGTATATGTAGTTAGTATATATAGTTAGTAGATGTAGATAGTATATGTAGTTAGTATATATAGTTAGTCGATGTAGTTAGTATATATAGTTAGTAGATGTAGATGTAGTTAGTATATGTAGTTAGTATATGTAGTTAGTATATATAGTTAGTAGATGTAGATAGTACATGTAGATAGTATATGTAGTTAGTATATATAGTTTGTAGATGTAGTTAGTATATATAGATAGTATATGTAGTTAGTAGATGTAGATAGTATATGTAGTTAGTATATATAGTTAGTAGATGTAGATGTAGATAGTAAATGTAGTTAGTATATATAGTTAGTAGATGTAGATGTAGTTAGTATATATAGTTAGTATATTTAGTTAGTATATATAGTTAGTATATATAGTTAGTAGATGTAGTTAGTATATATAGTTAGTAGATGTAGATAGTATATATAGTTAGTAGATGTAGTTATATGTAGTTAGTATATATAGTTAGTAGATGTAGTTAGTATATATAGTTAGTAGATGTAGTTAGTATATATGGTTAGTAGATGTAGATAGTATATATAGTTAGTAGATATAGATAGTATATGTAGGTAGTATATATAGTTAGTAGATGTAGATAGTATATGTAGTTAGTAGATGTAGATGTAGTTAGTATATATAGTTAGTAGATGTAGTTAGTATATATAGTTAGTAGATGTAAATAGTATATGTAGATAGTATGTGTAGTTAGTATATATACTTAGTAGATGTAGATAGTAGATGTAGTTAGTATATAGAGTTAGTAGATGTAGATAGTATATATAGTTAGTAGATGTAGATAGTAGATGTAGTTAGTATATAGAGTTAGTAGATGTAGATAGTATATATAGTTAGTAGATGTAGATAGTAGATGTAGTTAGTATATGTAGATAGTATATATGGTTAGTAGATGTAGATGTAGATAGTATATGTAGTTAGTAGATGTAGATGTAGTTAGTATATATAGTTAGTAGATGTAGTTAGTATATATAGTTTGTAGATTTTTTTTACATTTTTTAAATTTATTTCACCTTTATTTAACCAGGTAGGCTAGTTGAGAACAGGTTCTCATTTGCAACTGCGACCTGGCCAAGATAAAGCATAGCAGTGTGAACAGACAACACAGAGTTATACATGGAGTAAACAATTAACAAGTCAATAACACAGAGAAAAAAGGGGAGTCTATATACAATGTGTGCAAAAGGCATGAGGAGGTAGGTGAATAATTACAATATTGCAGATTAACACTGGAGTGATAAATGATCATGTACAGGTAGAGATATTGGTGTGCAAAAGAGCAGAAAAGTAAATAAATAAAAACTGTGGGGATGAGGTAGGTGAAAATGGGTGTGCTATTTACCAATAGATTATGTACAGCTGCAGCGATCGGTTAGCTGCTCAGCTAGCTGATGTTTGAAGTTGGTGAGGGAGATAAAAGTCTCCAACTTCAGCGATTTTTGCAATTCGTTCCAGTCACAGGCAGCAGAGTACTGGAACGAAAGGCGGCCGAATGAGGTGTTGGCTTTAGGGATGATCAATGAGATACACCGGAGCGCGTGCTACGGATAGGTGTTGCCATCGTGACCAGTGAGCTGAGATAAGGCGGAGCTTTGCCTAGCATGGCCTTGTAGATGACCTGAAGCCAGTGGGTCTGGCGACTAATATGTAGCGAGGTCCAGCCGACTAGAGCATACAAGTCGCAGTGGTGGGTAGTATAAGGTGCTTTAGTGACAAAACGGATGGCACTGTGATAAACTGCATCCAGTTTGCTGAGTAGAGTGTTGGAAGCAATTTTGTAGATGACGTCGCCGAAGTCGAGGATCGGTAGGATAGTCAGTTTTACTAGGGTAAGCTTGGCAGCGTGAGTGAAGGAGGCTTTGTTGCGGAATAGAAAGCCGATTCTTGATTTGATTTTCGATTGGAGATGTTTGATATGGGTCTGGAAGGAGAGTTTGCAGTCTAGCCAGACACCTAGGTACTTATAAGTGTCCACATATTCAAGGTCGGAGCCATCCAGTGTGGTGATGCTAGCCGGGCATGCGGGTGCAGGCAGCGATCGGTTGAAAAGCATGCATTTGGTTTTACTAGCGTTTAAGAGCAGTTGGAGGCCACGGAAGGAGTGTTGTATGGCATTGAAGCTCGATTGGAGGTTAGATAGCACAGTGTCCAATGACGGGCCGAAAGTGTATACAATGGTGTCGTCTGCGTAGAGGTGGATCAGGGAATCGCCCGCAGCAAGAGCATCATCATTGATATATACAGAGAAAAGAGTCGGCCCGAGAATTGAACCCTGTGGCACCCCCATAGAGACTGCCAGAGGACCGGACAACATGCCCTCCGATTTGACACACTGAACTCTGTCTGCAAAGTAATTGGTGAACCAGGCAAGGCAGTCATCCGAAAAACCGAGGCTACTGAGTCTGCCGATAAGAATATGGTGATTGACAGAGTCGAAAGCCTTGGCAAGGTCGATGAAGACGGCTGCACAGTACTGTCTTTTATCGATGGCGGTTATGATGTAGTTGGTATATATAGTTTGTAGATGTAGTTAGTTACCCTCCTGTAGGTTTTAACTCCAACCCTCATCTTGCACACCTGCATCTAATAATCAATCAGGTTAATTACAGTTGGAGTTAAAACCTACAGGAGGGTAGCTCTCTAGGAACAGGTTTGGAGTTAAAACCTACAGGAGGGTAGCTGTCTCCAGGAACAGGGTTGAATTTAAAGTGATATTATTCAGAGGATTCTCCCAGCCTTTAATAACCCTGTGTGTTCCCTGTAGGATTCTCCCCTGATGACAGTCCAGTTGTTTCATCTGTAGTCTCTAATATTAACCACCCTGTGTGTTCCCTGTAGGATTCTCCCCTGAAGGCGGTCCAGATGCTGTGGGTGAACTTGATAATGGACACCTTTGCGTCCTTGGCGCTGGCGACGGAGCCCCCCACCGAGGCCCTGCTGATGAGGAAGCCGTACGGCCGCAACAAACCACTGATCTCCAGCACCATGACCAAGAACATCCTGGGACACGGCATCTATCAGCTGGTCATCATCTTCTCCCTGCTGTTCATCGGTAAAGGGATTCTTTCTTTTTAAAGTCCTCTCCTATTTGTTGTTCATTGGATAAAGAGTGGAAAGATAGCTGAAATAGCGTCTCAAGACTGCTAGACCATCCCTTGGCCACAGTTGGTACGTCATTAAAGTGTACTGTCTCCCTGGCCAGCATTGTTGTGGTTAAAACATCTTGGTTTTATGAAGGGGGGGGGAAGTTCAGGATTTTACAACTTGATGTTAGATGGTTCCTCTCCGTAAAACTGGTCTATGAGTCATGAGAAACTGTAATACGTGGTTCATGTTTCTTTAAACAGACAGACATCAGATAACTTTAGCTCCAAATCAACCTCCAGCTCCAAATCAATGGGAGTGATAGGTGAGTTCTTTGACATCAACAAGACGATATCTCTCTCTCTCTCAGGTGAGCAGATATTTGACATAGACAGCGGTCGTCACGCTCCGCTCCACTCCCCTCCGTCAGAACACTACACCATCATTTTCAACACCTTCGTCCTCATGCAGCTTTTCAACGAGATCAACGCCAGGAAGATCCACGGAGAGAGGAACGTCTTCGACGGAATCTTCAGGAACCCCATCTTCTGTTCCATCGTCTTTGGAACATTCGCCATCCAGGTAGGAACCTTTGCCATCCAGGTGGGAACCTTTGCCATCCAGGTGGGAACCTTTGCCATCCAGGTAGGAACCTTTGCCATCCAGGTGGGAACCTTTGCCATCCAGGTAGGAACCTTTGCCATCCAGGTAGGAACCTTTGCCATCCAGGAGGGAACCTTTGCCATCCAGGTGGGAACCTTTGCCATCCAGGTAGGAACCTTTGCCATCCAGGTGGGAACCTTTGCCATCCAGGTAGGAACCTTTGCCATCCAAGTAGGAACCTTTGCCATCCAGGTAGGAACCTTTGCCATCCAGGTAGGAACCTTTGCCATCCAGGTAGGAAGCTTCGCCATCCAGGTAGGAAGCTTCGCCATCCAGGTAGAATCCTTTGCCATTCTAGGTAGGAAGCTTCGCCATCCAGGTAGGAACCTTTGCCATCCAGGTAGGAACCTTTGCCATCCAGGTAGGAACCTTTGCCATCCAGGTAGGAACCTTTGTCATCCAGGTAGGAAGCTTTGCCATCCAGGTAGGAAGCTTCGCCATCCAGGTAGGAAGCTTCGCCATCCAGGTAGGAAGCTTCGCCATCCAGGTAGAATCCTTTGCCATCCAGGTAGGAACCTTTGCCATCCAGGTAGGAACCTTTGCCATCCAGGTAGGAAACTTTGCCATCCAGGTAGGAACCTTTGCCATCCAGGTAGGAACATTTGCCATCCAGGTAGGAAGCTTCGCCAATCCAGGTAGGAACCTTTGCCAATCCAGGTAGGATGTGTGTACGTTGTGAGGTATCATGCAGTTTCATAATACAGATTCCTATCTGTGTGTTTACAGATTGTGATCGTGCAGTTTGGAGGGAAGCCGTTCAGTTGTACTCCTCTGGATTTGGAAAAGTGGGGATGGTGCACCTTCCTGGGTCTAGGAGAGTTGGTCTGGGGACAGGTAAACACACCTTTACATTCCTGGGTCTAGGAGAGTTGGTCTGGGGACAGGTAAACATACCTTTACATACCTGGGTCTAGGAGAGTTGGTCTGGGGACAGGTAAACACACCTTTACATACCTGGGTCTAGGAGAGTTGGTCTGGGGACAGGTAAACACACCTTTACATTCCTGGGTTTAGGAGAGTTGGTCTGGGGACAGGTAAACACACCTTTACATTCCTGGGTCTAGGAGAGTTGGTCTGAGGACAGGTAAACACACCTTTGCATACCTGGGTCTAGGAGAGTTGGTCTGGGGACAGGTAAACATACCTTTACATTCCTGGGTCTAGGAGAGTTGGTCTGGGGACAGGTAAACACACCTTTACATTCCTGGGTCTAGGAGAGTTGGTCTGGGGACAGGTAAACATACCTTTACATTCCTGGGTCTAGGAGAGTTGGTCTGAGGACAGGTAAACATACCTTTACATACCTGGGTCTAGGAGAGTTGGTCTGAGGACAGGTAAAACACACCCTTACATACCTGGGTCTAGGAGAGTTGGTCTGGGGACAGGTAAGCACACCTTGACGCACCTTGACATACCTTGACATGCCTCTACATACTCTTAAAACAAAAACGTACAAATGGTATTATGTTTTTATTAAAGAAACATATATATATTCATAAATCGCTGAGTTATTTAATAAGTTCCTTCTGGATAATCAAATCTCTCATTGGGAGAGAATCATGTACCCCACTCTCTTTGTTTCCCCCTCCCTGTGCTCCCCCCCCCACCCCCAGGTGATCGCCACTATCCCTAACAGCAAGCTGCGGTTCCTGCGAGGGGCGGGTCAGCTGACCAAGAAGAACGAAATGCCTGGGGACGAGGACATGAATGAGGACAACGAGGAGATCGACCACGCGGAGAGAGAGCTGCGACGCGGTCAGGTCCTCTGGTTCAGGGGGCTCAACCGCATTCAGACTCAGGTGAGGAACCAATGACAAGCTGTGGGAAGGAAAGATAAACCAATGACAAACCATGGGGGGTGTCAGACCGATGACCAGCTATGGGAGGGGACAGACTGATGACCAGCTATTAGGAGGGGACAGACCGATGACAAGCTATTCGGAGGGGACAGACCGATGACCAGCTATGGGAGGGGTGGGATCGATGACCAGCTATGGGAGGGGACAGACAGATGACCAGCTATGGGAGGGGACAGACCGATGACCAGCTATGGGAGGGGACAGACTGATGACCAGCTATTAGGAGGGGACAGACCGATGACAAGCTATTCGGAGGGGACAGACCGATGACAAGCTATGGGAGGGGACAGACCGATGACCAGCTATGGGAGGGGACAGACAGATGACCAGCTATGGGAGGGGACAGACCGATGACCAGCTATGGGAGGGGACAGACAGATGACCAGCTATGGGAGGGGACAGACAGATGACCAGCTATGGGAGGGGACAGACAGATGACCAGGTATGGGAGGGGACAGACAGATGACCAGCTATGGGAGGGGACAGACAGATGACCAGCTATGGGAGGGGAAAGACAGATGACCAGCTATGGGAGGGGACAGACCGATGACCAGCTATGGGAGGGGTGGGATCGATGACCAGCTATGGGAGGGGACAGACCGAGAACACTGTAAAATGAAATGTACAGAGTACATTGAGAAAATACTATTGTCATGAAATTCCATGGACCGACTACACTGTGAGTTTGCATGATGATATTGCAGTTACTTGAACGTCATTAAAATGTGTGTTATATTGGAGTATCTCTTGGATCAGTATTAGGAACTGAAATCTTTATCTTGTTCCGGTTCCTGGAGAGAAACCCTCCTGTAGGTTTTAACTACAGCTCTCCAGGAACAGGGTTGGAGTTAAAACCTACAGGAGGGTTTCTCTCCAGGAACAGGGTTGGAGTTAAAACCTACAGGAGGGTATCTCTCCAGGAACAGGGTTGGAGTTAAAACCTACTACAGGAGGGTTTCTCTCCAGGAACAGGGTCGGAGTTAAAACCTACAGGAGGGTAGCTCTCCAGGAACAGGGTTGGAGTTAAAACCTACAGGAGGGTTTCTCTCCAGGAACAGGGTCGGAGTTAAAACCTACAGGAGGGTAGCTCTCCAGGAACAGGGTCGGAGTTGAAACCTACAGGAGGGTTTCTCTCCAGGAACAGGGTTGGAGTTAAAACCTACAGGAGGGTTTCTCTCCAGGAACAGGGTCGGAGTTAAAACCTACAGGAGGGTAGCTCTCCAGGAACAGGGTCGGAGTTGAAACCTACTGTAGAACCACAGCTGAAGCTCCGCCAGTATCGCAGCACACTGTCTTCCCAGACACTGACGTCTGGAGGGTTTGAACCAAACTCTTCATCACCTTGGCGCAATCTGCTCGCGACTGGACTCCATGACTCTGGGCCAGTACCTTCACTGTGATAAGGTCTTTACGTACCTATGTAGCGGAAACACAATGTTCTCAGGGTGGGTGATCCTCCTAGCCGTCTATGGCCGTCATGTCTATCCTACTACCATGGCATGTCTGTTAATCTGATTGTCGCCCGTTACTCTGAGCCAGTCCCGTTATCACTGTGATACTTAAGGATCTTTGTGACCCCTAAGAGGTCTCAATCACGTACACGTCAGAGAGACAGGTTCCCCATGGCTAAGACCAGGGGATGCGCTTTGTCATGGCCTAGTCTGTCCGTCTGTCCTACTACCATGTCCTGTCTGTCAAACATTGGGGCCCTACACTGCGTTGGCATCACCCCGGTTTCATCTGATCAAAGCCCATTACTCTGAGGCAGTACCATTATCACTGTGATACACTAAAACTACCTGTCAGAGCGGCAGGTTCCCTGGGAGTGCTGTGCTGCCTCAGTCAACCTGTCTGACCTGTCTGTCTGTCTGTCTATCTGTCTGTCTGACCTGTCTGTCTGACCTGTCTATGAGCGGCCTGTCTTGTGTTCTCCTCCTCCAGATCGATGTGGTGAACACGTTCAAGAGCGGCAGCTCCTATCAGGGCCAGCTACGGAGACAGTCCTCCACCACCAGTCAGAACCAGGATGTAACCAATGTTTCTAGTCCCAGTCACGTGTCCTTGTCCAATGCCCATTCTCCTACCTCTCCCACTGGGCGTGAGTCACTGTCCTCTGCTTCTGTTACTTCAGGGATGTCACCCAGTCTCTCAAATACCCTAGAAATATCCCTTTACAGTAACGTTGTACATTACAGTAAAGGGATATTACAGTCATTTAGTTAGGAGAGGCTTTGCTTTCTCCTGACTGACTTACAGTACAATCAGTGTATTCAACTTAAAAAATATATATTAAAAAAGCCCATCACTATCATCTCAAAATTATCCCCAAATTCCCAGGTTTCGGCTGAAATCCTGGTGGAAGATTCCTTGAATTGTGAGGGAATAAGAAGGGAAATCCGGAGTCCTCCAATCAGGATTTGGGAAACTTACCAACTTTTTACAACCTCAAGATATCATTTGGGTCTTTTTTTTCCTCTTTTTTTTCTGACCACGGGAACAAAAAGGGACAAACTCTGAATGGTTCTGGTCAGGTTATGTAGACTGGATAAACTCTGAATGGTTCTGGTCAGGTTATGTAGACTGGATAAACTGAATGGTTCTGGTCAGGTTATGTAGACTGGATAAACTCTGAATGGTTCTGGTCAGGTTATGTAGACTGGATAAACTCTGAATGGTTCTGGTCAGGTTATGTAGACTGGATGAACTCTGAATGGTTTCTGTTTCATCAATACATTATCTATTCTAACATCTCTGTAGTAAATCGTTATTACTAGTAATTAGTTTCCACTAGTCAGGTTGCCAGATCTGTTTTGGTTTAAGGTATCTCTCGGGTTGCCAGATCTGTTTTGGTTTAAGGTATCTCTCAGGTTGCCAGATCTGTTTTGGTTTAAGGTATCTCTCAGGTTGCCAGATCTGTTTTGGTTTAAGGTATCTCTCAGGTTGCCAGATCTATTTTGGTTTAAGGTATCTCTCAGGTTGCCAGATCTGTTTTGGTTTCAGGTATCTCTCCAGATCTGTTTTGGTTTAAGGTATCTCTCAGGTTCTGGTCAGGTTATGTAGACTGGATAGATCTGCCAGATCTGTTTTGGTTTAAGGTATCTCTCAGGTTGCCAGATCTGTTTTGGTTTAGGGTATCTCTCGGGTTGCCAGATCTGTTTTGGTTTCAGGTATCTCTAGCTAACTGGATGATAAATGACAGCTGGTTGATTGTATAACGGGTGGCATCTCTGAAGACAGTTTCTACTTTCTTTTCTATTCTTCATTTTCTTTTACACTTCTTGACATATTCTGTTCATCTCTGTGACTCCTCCCCCCAAGAGAGTTATTGTCTCATTGTTACATGTCTTTGTTTTCCCAGAGTGCTAAGAGTGGAATGAGGCTACCGCCCACGTCGTGAATTTCAGGTTGTGAGTTTTCGTCCATTGTTTGACAAACTTTGATGTTAAAATGAATTCAACCACAAAATAAATTAAAAAAACTCACCGGGCTGGGTAAACATTCAAGTATAAGCCAATGGTATCATCTGTTACTGTGCTGTTTCAGCCAATGGTATCATCTGTTACTGTGCTGTTTCAGCCAATGGTATCATTTCTTACTGTGCTGTTTCAGCCAATGGTATCATTTCTTACTGTGCTGTTTCAGCCAATGGTATCATTTCTTACTGTGCTGTTTCAGCCAATGGTATCATCTGTTACTGTGCTGTTTCAGCCAATGGTATCATCTGTTACTGTGCTGTTTCAGCCAATGGTATCATCTGTTACTGTGCTGTTTCAGCCAATGGTATCATCTGTTACTGTGCTGTTTCAGCCAATGGTATCATCTGTTACTGTGCTGTTTCAGCCAATGGTATCATCTGTTACTGTGCTGTTTCAGCCAATGGTATCATCTGTTACTGTGCTGTTTCAGCCAATGGTATCATCTGTTACTGTGCTGTTTCAGCCAATGGTATCATCTGTTACTGTGCTGTTTCAGCCAATGGTATCATTCATTATTTACAGGGGGGAAACTGGATGCTGGTTTTCTCTTCTCGTTACAGCTGAGAAGACAAGACGGAAATAGGAGGCAGAGAATCGCCTCTCTCGCTCTCTCTTTCCTGTGTCCAGTCGCTCTCTCTTTCCTGTGTCCAGTCGCTCTCTCTTTCCTGTGTCCAGTCGCTCTCTCTTTCCTGTGTCCAGTCGCTCTCTCTTTCCTGTGTCCAGTCGCTCTCATCTTTCCTGTGTCATCAGTCGCCTGTAGCTCTTCTTTCCTGTGTCCAGTCGTCCCATCTCTCTTTCCTGTGTCCAGTCGCCTCTGTAGCCAGTGTCTTCTTTCCTGTGTCCAGTCGCCCATTCTCTCTTTCCTGTGTCCAGTCGCTTCTTTCTCTTTCCTGTGTCCAGTCGCTTCTCTCTTTCCTGTGTCCAGTCCCATTCTTTCTGCTTTATGTACTCTCTTTCCTGTGTCCAGTCGCTCTGTCCCATTCTTTCCTGTGTCCAGTCGCTTTATGTACCTCAGAGGGCCTCTTTCCTGTGTCCAGTCGCTCTCTCTTTCCTGTGTCCAGTCGCTCTCTCTTTCCTGTGTCCAATCGCTCTCATGGTCCTGTCTTCTCTGTTCTGTCATCTTTATGTACCTCAGAGGGCCTGTAGCCAGTGTCCCATTCTTTCTGGTCTTTATGTACATCAGAGGGCCTGTAGCTAGTTGTCCCATTCTTTCTGGTCTTTATGTACCTCAGAGGGCCTGTAGCTAGTGTCCCATTCTTTCTGGTCTTTATGTACCTCAGAGGGCCTGTAGCTAGTGTCCCATTCTTTCTGGTCTTTATGTACCTCAGAGGGCCTGTAGCCAGTGTCCCATTCTTTCTGGTCTTTATGTACCTCAGAGGGCCTGTAGCCAGTGTCCCATTCTTTCTGGTCTTTATGTACCTCAGAGGGCCTGTAGCTAGTGTCCCATTCTTTCTGGTCTTTATGTACCTCAGAGGGCCTGTAGCTAGTGTCCCATTCTTTCTGGTCTTTATGTACCTCAGATGGCCTGTAGCTAGTGTCCCATTCTTTCTGGTCTTTATGTACCTCAGAGGGCCTGTAGCCAGTGTCCCATTCTTTCTGGTCTTTATGTACCTCAGAGGGCCTGTAGCTAGTGTCCCATTCTTTCTGGTCTTTATGTACCTCAGAGGGCCTGTAGCTAGTGTCCCATTCTTTCTGGTCTTTATGTACCTCAGAGGGCCTGTAGCTAGTGTCCCATTCTTTCTGGTCTTTATGTACCTCAGATGGGCCTGTAGCTAGTGTCCCATTCTTTCTGGTCTTTATGTACCTCAGAGGGCCTGTAGCCAGTGTCCCATTCTTTCTGGTCTTTATGTACCTCAGAGGGCCTGTAGCTAGTGTCCCATTCTTTCTGGTCTTTATGTACCTCAGAGGGCCTGTAGCCAGTGTCCCATTCTTTCTGGTCTTTATGTACCTCAGAGGGCCTGTAGCTAGTGTCCCATTCTTTCTGGTCTTTATGTACCTCAGAGGGCCTGTAGCTAGTGTCCCATTCTTTCTGGTCTTTATGTACCTCAGAGGGCCTGTAGCTAGTGTCCCATTCTTTCTGGTCTTTATGTACCTCAGATGGCCTGTAGCTAGTGTCCCATTCTTTCTGGTCTTTATGTACCTCAGAGGGCCTGTAGCCAGTGTCCCATTCTTTCTGGTCTTTATGTACCTCAGAGGGCCTGTAGCTAGTGTCCCATTCTTTCTGGTCTTTATGTACCTCAGAGGGCCTGTAGCCAGTGTCCCATCCTTTCTGGTCTTTATGTACCTCAGAGGGCCTGTAGCTAGTGTCCCATTCTTTCTGGTCTTTATGTACCTCAGAGGGCCTGTAGCCAGTGTCCCATCCTTTCTGGTCTTTATGTACCTCAGAGGGCCTGTAGCCAGTGTCCCATTCTTTCTGGTCTTTATGTACCTCAGAGGGCCTGTAGCCAGTGTCCCATCCTTTCTGGTCTTTATGTACCTCAGAGGGCCTGTAGCTAGTGTCCCATCCTTTCTGGTCTTTATGTACCTCAGAGGGCCTGTAGCCAGTGTCCCATCCCGTCTCGTGGCTTCACGCTGTTTGGTTTGATCTGAGTTTATGTACTGTACGTTATGCTGATATGACTGACTGTGGCCACAGTGTATACCTTTTTCATCGCTCATTGAGAACGGTCTGATTTCTTTGACTGTTTTCTGGGATTTTTTCCCCCCTCCACTTTACCTCCTTTTGAGCCCAAAAATCAAGAAGATTAAGAGTACCCCAGAGTACTCAGTCAATCCTAAAAATGTTAGTTCTGACAATATTGGTCTGGTAAGACGTAGATGAAACTACAACCATTCCCTAAAAACAGCAGCTGAGAAACACATACTTTTTTTTTCAAGAATGTTTAATTAAAGAGTTTCATGCTTCTATCATTAAACATGGAACATAATTCCCCTCGCATCTAATTGACTTTTTAAACATCAGTGGCACAGCATTCCTCTTAAAAGTTATGGTTAGCGTAATAGACATCTGAATCGAAAGGGATTGTAGTAGATGTCATGAAGCGTTTACTCTCACTGGCCAGTTTATTAGGTACACCCACCTAATACCGGGTTGGAACCCCCCCCCCCCCCTTCCCCCCTTTTCCTCCAGAACAGCCTTATTTCTTCGGGGTATTCTACAAAGTGTTGGGAAAGGTTTCACAGTGATGTTGGTCCATGCTGACGCGATGACATCACACAGTTGCAGTAGATTGGACGGTGGTACATTCATGCTGCTGACAGCCCGTTCCATCTCATCCCATTATGATCTATAGGGTTGAGGTCTGGAGGACTGACCAGGACACTCTAGTAAACTGAACTCGCTGTCTTGTTCCAGGCCATGTTTTTCCACTCCTCCATTATCCAGTGTTGGTGATGGCGTTGCCCACTGGAGCCGCAGCTTCCTGTTCTTAGCTGACAGGAGTGGAACCCTGGTGTGGTCGTCTGCTGCAAATAGCCAATCAGTAACAGGGATGATGAACGAGTTGTGTTTTCCAAGATGTCGTTCTGCACACCACCGTTGGACTGTGCCGTTTCGTGGTCCGACCTGTTAGCAGGATTCTTGACGTTTTATCTGAGCTGTTTTATCGCCCACAGGGCTGACTGGATGTTTATCGTTTTGTCGCACCCTGCTCCGTAGACGCTCGTGTATGAAAAGGCCAGGAAGGAGGACGTTTGTTAGATCCTGGATCTGACGTGCTTGGCACCGACCAATCATCTAACGTTTCATCATACAGTAACTGAATGTCCTGATGCCTGTTAGCTTTACATAACGCGCCACGACCACCTGACTGTAGAGTTATATATATATTTTTAAGTGATCCATTTTTCGTGACCGGGGTGGTGTACCTAATAAACTGTGCCGGTGAATGTATTTCCATTCAGAACCGCTAATTTAAATTAACCAGTGAAAGTGAAATAAATATTTTTTTTAAAGCAAAACATATTTACAAAAATTATTTAGAAAAAAAAACAAATAATTAATTAATAATAATTAATAATTAATAATTTAAAAAATTAGAAAAAAATACAAATAATTCATTAATAATAATTAATAATTAATAAAAAATAATTTAGAAAAATATTCGTTAAATTTAATCCATTTATGTAATTAATATATTTTATGTGTGTTATGGTACTATAACATAATGCTTTTATGTGTATTTTTCTCCAATAAAAATCATAAAAGACAAATGGAAGAAAACAAGCACTACTTTGGGGCTTATACTTGACTGTTTGCTCAGACGTGCATGGAGTTGAGCTCGGAGAAACAGACCTCTGGTCGTGTTGTACAGCTATGTGTCTGTGTGCCTGTGTTCTGTTCATCACCGCATGGTCCCTGTTGCATGTTTCACGTTGTCATGTTCGTTGTCTGGTCAGGTTGGTTGGCTGTTGAAGCTTGTGGTCTGCTTTCATTGTGCTACACTCACTGTGTTCCTTTCCCAGCACCCCCCCCCTGTCTCCTCATATCTCCTTCAAAAAAACCTGGACATTCCTCCTTTATGTCCAACTATGTCCATATGTATCCAGTCTCTGTGGATGTCCCACCCATCACTCCCTGTCCTTGTATGGTCCATCTCACTTCCAACCTCCTACAATGGATCTGAAGTACAAACTCTTCCTCCTCCTACCATTACTGACCTCCGACCTCCAGAGGTCTTCAACTTGCATGATTTGTATTTCTGTGTGCAGTTTATTAATGTGACTTACCTCTACAGGTGTATCTCACATTGGATCATTTCTTTATTAACGTGACTTACCTCTACAGGTGTATCTCACATTGGATCATTTCTTTATTAATGTGATTTACCTCTACAGGTGTATCTCACATTGGATCATTTCTTTATTAATGTGACTTACCTCTACAGGTGTATCTCACATTGGATCATTTCTTTATTAATGTGACTTACCTCTACAGGTGTATCTCACATTGGATCATTTCTTTATTAATGTGACTTACCTCTAGGTATAATGTGTCTTATCTCTATAGGTATAACGTGTCTTATAGGTATACCGTGTCTTATCTCTAGGTATAACGTGTCTTATATCTAGGTATAACGTATCTTATCTCTAGGTATAACGTATCTTATCTCTAGGTATAACGTGTCTTATCTCTAGGTATAACGTGTCTTATAGGTATAACGTGTCTTATAGGTATAACGTCTCTTATAGGTATAACGTGTCTTATCTCTAGGTATAACGTGTCTTATATCTAGGTATAACGTATCTTATCTCTAGGTATAACGTGTCTTATCTCTAGGTATAACGTGTCTTATCTCTAGGTATAACGTATCTTATCTCTAGGTATAACGTGTCTTATCTTTATAGGTATAACGTGTCTTATAGGTATAACGTGTCTTATAGGTATAACGTGTCTTATAGGTATAACGTGTCTTATAGGTATAACGTGTCTTATAGGTATAACGTGTCTTATCTCTATAGGTATAACGTGTCTTATCTCTATTGGTATAACGTGTCTTATCTCTATAGGTATAACGTGTCTTATCTCTATAGGTATAACGTGTCTTATCTAGGTATAACGTATCTTATCTCTATAGGTATAACGTGTCTTATCTCTAGGTATAACGTGTCTTATCTCTAGGTATAATGTGTCTTATCTCTAGGTATAACGTGTCTTATCTCTAGGTATAAGGTGACTTACCGCTAGAGGTATAACGTGTCTTATCTCTAGGTATAACGTGTCTTATCTCTAGGTATAACGTGTCTTATCTCTAGGTATAACGTGTCTTATCTCTAGGTATAATGTGTCTTATCTCTAGGTATAACGTGTCTTATCTCTAGGTATAACGTGTCTTATAGTTATAACGTGTCTTATCTCTCTAGGTATAACGTGTCTTATCTCTCGGTATAACGTGTCTTATAGGTATAACGTGTCTTATCTCTCGGTATAACGTGTCTTATCTCTATAGGTATAACGTGTCTTATCTCTAGGTATAACGTGGCTTATCTCTATAGGTATAACGTGTCTTATCTCTAGGTATAACGTGTCTTATAGGTATAACGTGTCTTATCTCTCGGTATAACGTGTCTTATAGGTATAACGTGTCTTATCTCTAGGTATAACGTGTCTTATAGTTATAACGTGTCTTATCTCTCTAGGTATAACGTGTCTTATCTCTCGGTATAACGTGTCTTATAGGTATAACGTGTCTTATCTCTATAGGTATAACATGTCTTATCTCTATAGGTATAACGTGTCTTATCTCTAGGTATAACGCGGCTTATCTCTAGGTATAACGTGTCTTATCTCTATAGGTATAACGTGTCTTATCTCTAGGTATAACGTGTTTTATCTCTAGGTATAACGTGGCTTATCTCTATAGGTATAACGTGTCTTATCTCTAGGTATAACGCGGCTTATCTCTAGGTATAACGTGTCTTATCTCTATAGGTATAACGTGTCTTATCTCTAGGTATAACGTGGCTTATCTCTAGGTATAACGTGTCTTATCTCTATAGGTATAACGTGTCTTATCTCTAGGTATAACGCGGCTTATCTCTAGGTATAACGTGTCTTATCTCTATAGGTATAACGTGTCTTATCTCTAGGTATAACGTGGCTTATCTCTAGGTATAACGTGTCTTATCTCTATAGGTATAACGTGTCTTATCTCTATAGGTATAACGTGTCTTATCTCTAGGTATAACGTGGCTTATCTCTAGGTATAACGTGTCTTAACTCTATAGGTATAACGTGACTTGGCTCTATAGGTATAGTGTGACTTACCGCTAGAGGTATAACGTGTCTTATCTCTAGGTATAACGTGTCTTATCTCTATAGGTATAGCGTGACTTACCGCTAGAGGTATAAGGTGACTTGGCTCTATAGGTATATATTGTCTTAACTCTATAGGTATAATGTGACTTATCTATATGGGTATAACGCGTCTTATCTCTATGGGAATATATTGTCTTAACTCTATAGGTATAACGCGTCTTATCTCTATGGGTATAATGTGACTTATCTATATGGGTATAACGCGTCTTATCTCTATGGGTATATATTGTCTTAACTCTATGGGTATAACGCGTCTTATCTCTATGGGTATATATTGTCTTAACTCTAGAGGTATAATGTGTCTTATCTCTATAGGTATATCGTGTCTGATCTCAAGAAGTATATCATGTCTTAACTCTATAGGTATAACGTGACTTATCTCTATAGGTGTACCGCCCTTATCTCTATAGGTATAACGTTACTTATCTCTATAGGTGTACCGGCCTTATCTCTATAGGTATAACGTGTCTTATCTCTATGGGTATAACGTGTCTTATCTCTATGGGTATATTGTGTCTTATCTCTATGGGTAAAACGTGTCTTAACCGTGTGTTAATCGTGTGTTAACGTGTGTTACCTTGTGTTTTGCCTATGACCTTCTGTTTAGGTGCGTGTCAGATCAGTGAGTTGTGTACCATATTGTACTGTATTATACTGTACTATACTGTATTGTACTGTACTATACTGTATTATACTGTACTATACTGTATTATACTGTACTGTACTGTGAAAGCAGACCACCGACTGCAGTTTCCTCTTCCTCCTCCACTTCCTCTTCCTCCTTTTCCTCCTCCCTAACCCCCTCTGACTTTATCTGACCATCTCTCAGAGGATTCTCTACCTCTCCCAGAGTCAATCCTTCCTGACGGTTCTTATTTGCTCTCCTGTGTTTACTCCCCCCCCCTCCCTCCCTCCCTCTTCTCTCCCTCCCTACAACAGATTCGCGTCGTGAACGCATTCCGTAGCTCCCTCTACGAAGGCCTTGAGAAACCAGACTCTAGACCGTCCATCCATAACTTCATGACCCACCCAGAGTTTAGGATAGAAGACACCACGCCTCACATCCCCCTGATAGACGACACTGACCTGGAAGAGGACCCTGCGTTGAGGATGATCCCTCAGTCCCAGACAGGCAGCCAGCCCCAGTCCCCCAACAAGAAAAACAACGCCGTTGACAGCGGCATCAACCTCACCATCGACACCACCAGTAAATCAGCTGCATCCTCCGGCCCAGCCAGCCCACTGCACAGTCTGGAGACCTCCCTCTAGTGGCCAGCCGACTGCACAGTCTGGAGACCTCCCTCTAGTGGCCAGCCCACTGCACAGTCTGGAGACCTCCCTCTAGTGGCCAGCCCACTGCACAGTCTGGAGACCTCCCTCTAGTGGCCTGCAGCTGGCTGGTGACGACCTCATCTGCAACCTTGGAGACACCAGCCCACTGCACAGTCTGGAGACCTCCCTCTAGTGGCCTGCAGCTGGCTGGTGACGACCTCATCTGCAACCTTGGAGACACCAGCCCACTGCACAGTCTGGAGACCTCCCTCTAGTGGCCTGCAGCTGGCTGGTGACGACCTCATCTGCAACCTTGGAGACACCAGCCCACTGCAGCCCTTGGAGACCTCTAGCAAACACCTTCTGACAGCCTGGCTGGTGGAGACCTCCGTCTGCAATCTGGAGACCTCCTTCACTGCCATTTGGAGACCTTTCCCTACTGCAATATAGAGCTTTCTCTACTGCAATATAGAGCTTTCTCTACTGCAATATAGAGACCTTTCTCTACTGCAATATGGAGACCTTTCTCTACTGCAATATAGAGACCTTTACCTACTGCAATATAGAGTCCTTTCTCTACTGCAATATAGAAACCTTTCTCTACTGCAATATAGAGACCTTTCTCTACTGCAATATAGAGACCTTTCTCTACTGCAATATAGAGACCTTTCTCTACTGCAATATAGAGACCTTTCTCTACTGCAATATAGAGACCTTTCTCTACTGCAATATAGAGAGCTTTCTCTTGAGGCCTGGTGGAGATATCTACTGCAGCCTGGTGGCTCCCACACTGCAGGTTGGAGACTTCTGTCTTTCAGTCTCTTGGATACCTCCTTTGTCTGCAGTTTGGAGACCTTCCTCTTGCCTCAGTCTGTCTCCTGCAATCTCTCCTCCTGTACCTGGAGAAAACATCATACCACACATACAATCAGAAAGCACAACAAAGCCAACACACAGGACATGTGTGTGTACTGTGTGTGTGTCTGTGTGTGTGTGCGCAAGCTGCTGACTGACTGAACCATGTTTCTAGCAGCAGTGAAGAGGAGAACCAGAAAGTGATTGAAAAGACGGCATAAACTTACAACCCACTCCTCTCTCCGTCCTCACATTAACAATGACTGTTTCTCCTAATAGATTCAATTAAAAACATTTATTATTGCTCCTGCATGAATGTACATTATCCAATGTTTTTATTTAAATAGTTTTTTAATTTGATTGGGTGGGTGAGAAGTGGATTGCTTCTTTAAGGCAGCTTTATTCCGATCGTTGGTCTGCGAGTTCTTTAAGTGTAAAAATGTATTTGGTTTATAAAAATGAGACGTGTGTCAAGGCCGTAGGACTCAACAAGCACAGTAGATTTACACCTGTTGGAAAAGAGGAACCCATAAATAAATAACATTTCTTAAACTTATGATATATATATATATATACAGAGTTTATCTTAATTTGTTGGCATGTTGCCTTGTATCTGCTTCGATGGCTCTAACTACTTTTAACTTATTTATGTCCTTAAGAGAATGTCATTGGTTTACAACACCCGTAGGTACTTCCTGGTTGATTTGTAGGGTTCCAAACCATTCAGCAGATGTCGTTGGGGAAAAAAAAAACGCAAGTTGTTTGAGTTCTTCTCATTGGTGTTTATAATATAACGTGTACTGAACTTGCCTGCTATCAAATACTGTAGATATTTTTTAGAGGATAACAAAAGAAAACCAAAATATTATGGGATGTAATAATTCATGTTAGTTAATATTATATGATTGTTGGGATGAACTTTGAACCTTTGTTTCCAAACAGAGATGTTAATAAGACCAAAAGGTTTTATTTCTTTAATTACAATTTTTCTTATTTTTGCGTTCAAAGCTTGAAATGTAACTTAAATTGAGACTTACTCTGAGCTGAGAGGCCGAACAGGCTTTCTATAACGGACATGTCTCCTATATAAAAACTGCTAGTTTTAAGGATTTTTACATTTTATTTTGTGTGACCATCAAAGGCTGCAATGGATTTATATTAGAAATTGCAAACTATATTTGGTTTATCTGTATAGAAAAATCTAAAAGTTGTGTTGAAAATCTTGTGATATAATGTGTCGATTGATTGTTTTATTATTTTATTGATTTCTTGTTTTCCTTTTGAAAAATAATAAGAAAAAACAACACACGGCGATCCAAAGCTATTGGCATTTTGAACGAGTAAAAAAAATATATAAAAAAATTAACTAGTGATGCTTCAACTCTTTATCAACAACAAAAAAAAAAATATAAAAAAAAAATAATAATTCCTCACTATCAGGATATGAATGAAATCCCTTTTTGGTGTGCTTTTAGATGTGTTTCTGTGGTGTTTTAACCAAGCTTGTCTTCCTGCCTTCACCGAGTCAACTCTAGCATCTCAACACTATTCACTTAGTTGTTAGAACTATTTATTGTGCTTTAAAAAACATTTTTTAAAGGATGTGGGAGATTACAAAAGTCTGCACACTTAACTTACTAGATATCAAAAGGCACAGAGGCGTTCATAGCACACATTCTTGTGTTATTGTAATATTCCTACAACCAATTGGAGTCATTGAAAAGCATGATGAAATATGCTCAATATGCAAGTTGAACCAATCCCAATCGTTCTACTCTAAATGACTCCTGTGGTAATTATACGTTGACCTGATTTCTCTTTTATTAAACTAATTCTGCCGTCGGATTCGGAGAGGGTGCACAAGCTTTCAACACTTAGCTCAGGCCTGTTGAACAAGCTAAGGACTGGTTGTTGTTGTTGTTGTTGTTGTTGTTGAAACAGCTCTATTTTCATTCAGAAATGGTCTATCTTGACTTCTGCAGTTGCTTTTTAAAACCGCTTGATTTTTTATTTTGTGTATTTATTTATTTTCTCCTTCGGGTAAAACATTTATTATTTTATTTTTTAACATCACATCTATACATTCAAGCTATACGTTCAGCTTTCAGGGGATGCAACAGTGTGTTCCATGTACATGTCTTCTAAGAGGAATGTCTTCTAGGAGGAATGTCTTCTAGGAGGAATGTCTTCTAGGAGGAATGTCTTCTAGGAGGAATGTCTTCTAGGAGGAATGTCTTCTAGGAGGAATGTCTTCTAGGAGGAATGTCTTCTAGGAATGTCTTCTAGGAGGAATGTCTTCTAGGAGGAATGTCTTCTAGGAGGAATGTCTTCTAAGAGGAATGTCTTCTAAGAGGAATGTCTTCTAGGAGGAATGTCTTCTAGGAGGAATGTCTTCTAAGAGGAATGTCTTCTAGGAGGAATGTCTTCTAGGAGGAATGTCTTCTAGGAGGAATGTCTTCTAAGAGGACATACACACAACGGTCCATCCGTCCAGGCTAGTGGGCTGTACTTTACTAAACTCTGCTTGTACTCTAAGCAATTCCTCCATAGCAGAATTCATTACTGATCATGAGCCCCCCGTATTCACAAAGCAACTCAGGTCTAGGATCAGCCCCCCCCCCCACCTACTCCCCTCAAACGGATACTAGATTACATCTCCTGTTCTGAGACACTTTGTGAATATGGTCCCTGAGCCATTCTAGTCTCAACCAGACCACCAGGCCCTGTATTCATAACGTTTATCATAGTATGAGTTCTGATCTAGGATCAGTTTGACCTTTTTTAGATAAGATTATTATAGAAAAATGGGTGGGGGGGGGGCTGATCCTAGACCAGCAATCCTACTCTGAATACAGGCTCAGACCTCAGTCTGTTCATCATGTCAACATACACACGCTTCACGAAACACATCCAACTAAAGTTATAAATAATAATAATGATCCTAATAAGGAGGACACTTCTTGCAATATGTCACCTGCCTCTGTGTACTTTACCTAGCAGCCATTTTTTTTTTTTTTGTGGAATAAAGAAAGCGTCAAAATGCCACCGGTGAAATGTGGCGTTCTGGCCGATTTGATGAGTATAAATGATAAGTTTCTTTCCCGGCATCCTACATCTTGTTTTTAATGAATTGTTTTATCTATACAATAATTGTAAATAAAGAACTCAATGTTTTTTGTTCATTTAATACTATGCAAAAAGTCAGTAAAAAGAAATGTGATGTAAATTATTTTCTAGCTTGACGAACGTTATACGAACTGTGACTCTTGTTGCTGGTTGACTGTCCGTTACCACGACTCCCAAGACAGGAGCAAAGCGCAAGTGAAGAAGAAATTAACAATGAAAAAAAGCACTAAATAAATTTCTAGAGCAGCATGAATCAGATTGGTGTTGTGACCTGTGTCGTGTGGTGATTGGTTCTCAGAATGGTGTTGTGTCGTTTGGAGTCTGTGTCGTGATTGGTTCTTAGAATGGTGTTGTGACCCGTGTCGTGTGAAGTCTGTGTGGTGATTGGTTCTCAGAATGGTGTTGTGTCGTGTGGAGTCTGTGTCGTGATTGGTTCTTAGATTGGTGTTGTGACCCGTGTCGTGTGAAGTCTGTGTGGTGATTGGTTCTCAGAATGGTGTTATGACCCGTGTTGTGTGGTGATTGGTTCTCAGAATGGTGTTATGACCCGTGTCGTGTGGTGATTGGTTCTCAGAATGGTGTTGTGTCGTGTGGAGTCTGTGTCATGATTGGTTCTTAGAATGGTGTTGTGTCGTGTGGTGATTGGTTCTCAGATTGGTGTTATGACCCGTGTCGTGTGGTGATTGGTTCTCAGATTGGTGTTATGACCCGTGTCGTGTGGAGTCTGTGTGGTGATTGGTTCTCAGATTGGTGTTATGACCCGTGTCATGTGACGTCTGTGTGGTTCTCAGATTGGTGTTATGACCTGTGTTGTGTGGAGTCTGTGTGGTGATTGGTTCTCAGATTGGTGTTGTGACCCGTGTCGTGTGGTGATTGGTTCTCAGATTGGTGTTGTGACCCGAGGGTCTCGGTGTGATCTTTGATTTCCTTATTCCGGGGTGAAGTTTCCTCTAGGTACAAATCAATGGATCAGCTTTCCCTCCCCAATACTCACATTCATTATTAGTGGTGAAAATGCTAAATTTACCCAAGATCAGTGGTGAAAGTGTCGGTGTTCTTTGGTTTTCTTGGCTTGCAGCTGTTCAGAGTAAAGATATAAGATATATCAAATTAGTGTAACACTGTATTATATTGAAACACTGTAACAATATTCAACTCTAGCTAAATCTCATATTTTAACTCTTAATAATATCTTTGGTTAAAAATATCAATAATACATACGGTATATATGGTTATTTACGGTGAACTGATTTAAACGTGGGGTTTTATTGGACTGCAATAAGAGTTGAAATGGCCGAGAGCTAATTACAATGCAATGCCCGGGAGTCTAATTACAATGCAATGCCCGGGAGTCTAATTACAATGCAATGCCCGGGAGTCTAATTGGGCTGGAACTGGTCAAGTGTATTCAGCTGGCGTCATGGACAGAGTGAATTATCAGATGGGGAATGTACTGTGGGACAGTAGCTCCTATTGGATAGGATAAAGTAATCCTTCTCACCCCCCCCCCCCCATTAAAAGATTTAGATGCACCATTGTAAAGTGGCTGTTCCACTGGATGTCATAAGGTGAATGCACCAATTTGTAAGTCGCTCTGGATAAGAGCGTCTGCTAAATGACTTAAATGTAAATGTATTGGATGAGGTCATGTCATTCCAATTATGTGTTGTGTTGTTTCCTCGATAGCCACGAGATGGTGGTGTTTAACAGGACATTTGACACGCTCATATTATCTGATTACATACCTGAGGAGAAAACTATATTTGCCATAGTGCTCGACCTCATAAACCCTATTTGCTATAGTGCTCGACCTCATAAACCCTATTTGCTATAGTGCTCGACCTCATAAACCCTATTTGCTAGTGCTCGACCTCATAAACCCTATTTGCTATAGTGCTCTACCTCATAAACCCTATTTACTATAGTGCTCGACCTCATAAACCCTATTTACTATAGTGCTCGACCTCATAAACCCTATTTGCTATAGTGCTCGACCTCATAAACCCTATTTGCTATAGTGCTCGACCTCATAAACCCTATTTGCTAGTGCTCGACCTCATAAACCCTATTTGCTATAGTGTTCTACCTCATAAACCCTATTTGCTAGTGTTCTACCTCATAAACCCTATTTGCTAGTGCTCTACCTCATAAACCCCATTTACTATAGTGCTCTACCTCATAAACCCTATTTGCTATAGTGTTCTACCTCATAAACCCTATTTGCTAGTGTTCTACCTCATAAACCCTATTGCTAGTGCTCTACCTCATAAACCCTATTTGCTATAGTGCTCTACCTCATAAACCCTATTTGCTAGTGTTCTACCTCATAAACCCCATTTGCTATAGTGCTCTACCTCATAAACCCTATTTACTATAGTGCTCTACCTCATAAACCCTATTTGCTATAGTGCTCGACCTCATAAACCCTATTTGCTATAGTGCTCGACCTCATAAACCCTATTTGCTAGTGCTCTACCTCATAAACCCTATTTGCTATAGTGTTCTACCTCATAAACCCTATTTGCTAGTGTTCTACCTCATAAACCCTATTTGCTATAGTGTTCTACCTCATAAACCCTATTTGCTAGTGTTCTACCTCATAAACCCTATTTGCTATAGTGTTCTACCTCATAAACCCTATTTGCTATAGTGCTCTACCTCATAAACCCTATTTGCTATAGTGTTCTACCTCATAAACCCTATTTGCTAAAGTGCTCGACCTCATAAACCCTATTTGCTATAGTGCTCGACCTCATAAACCCTATTTGCTATAGTGTTCTACCTCATAAACCCTATTTGCTATAGTGTTCTACCTCATAAACCCTATTTGCTATAGTGTTCTACCTCATAAACCCTATTTGCTAGTGTTCTACCTCATAAACCCTATTTGCCATAGTGTTCTACCTCATAAACCCTATTTGCTATAGTGTTCTACCTCATAAACCCTATTTGCTATAGTGTTCTACCTCATAAACCCTATTTGCTATAGTGTTCTACCTCATAAACCCTATTTGCTATAGTGTTCTACCTCATAAACCCTATTTGCCATAGTGTTCTACCTCATAAACCCTATTTGCTATAGTGTTCTACCTCATAAACCCTATTTGCTATAGTGTTCTACCTCATAAACCCTATTTGCTATAGTGTTCTACCTCATAAACCCTATTTGCTAGTGTTCTACCTCATAAACCCTATTTGCTAGTGTTCTACCTCATAAACCCTATTTGCTAGTGTTCTACCCCATAAACCCTATTTGCTAGTGTTCTACCTCATAAACCCTATTTGCTAGTGTTCTACCTCATAAACCCTATTTGCTAGTGTTCTACCTCATAAACCCTATTTGCTAAAGTGTTCTATCTCAGAAACTCTTAAGTATTCTACTCACAAGGCTCTGGCACTATACAGGGAATAGGGTCCCATTTAAGATGTGTTCGTAACCGTACCCCCTCTGTTTAAAGAAATGCATTAGCGACTTAATCTAAATGTCTCTCCTACTGTGCATGAGGACATGACTGTGTAGTGAGACTCTGGATTGCGTAACACACACACAACTGACGAGGATATAAAGGTTTTTACAATGGTTGCCTTGGCGCCTTGGCGGCTCCATCCTATAATGCACAGGGAGGCTAGGAGGGAAGGAGACGGGGAGAGCATGCTCTGCAGAATTAACAAGACTGAGGAGCTCATTCGTCTTCTTTTGTGGTGCAACCTCATTAGAACTTCCTGTTGTCCGACGGCTGTCTGAAGCTGTGAGGAATGGATGATGTGCAAACAAGATGGTGGAAGCTTATCGTCAGTGGCTTTCACCTGGTCAGTTCTTTCAGTGCAATGAAGGAGAGGAGGGGAGAGGTAGAGAGAGGGAGAGGAGAGGTAAGGGAGAGGAGAGGAGAAGGGAGAGGTAGAGAGAGGAAGAGGAGAGGTAAGGGAGAGGAGAGGTAGAGAGAGGGAGAGGTAGAGGTAAGGGAGAGGGGAGGAGAAGGGAGAGGTAGAGAGAGGAAGAGGAGAGGTAAGGGAGAGGAGAGGTAGAGAGAGGGAGAGGAGAGGTAAGGGAGAGGAGAGGAGAGGAGAGGAGGGAAAGGATGTGAGGTAGGGGAGAGGGAGAGAGAAGCTTATCGTCAGTGGCTTTCACCTGGTCAGTTCTTTCAGTGCAATGAAGGAGAGGAGGGGAGAGGTAGAGAGAGGGAGAGGAGAGGTAAGGGAGAGGAGAGGAGAAGGGAGAGGTAGAGAGAGGAAGAGGAGAGGTAAGGGAGAGGAGAGGTAGAGAGAGGGAGAGGTAGGGGTAAGGGAGAGGGGAGGAGAAGGGAGAGGTAGAGAGAGGAAGAGGAGAGGTAAGGGAGAGGAGAGGGAGAGGAGAGGTAAGGGAGAGGAGAGGAGAGGAGGGAAAGGATGTGAGGTAGGGGAGAGGGAGAGAGAAGCTTATCGTCAGTGGCTTTCACCTGGTCAGTTCTTTCAGTGCAATGAAGGAGAGGAGGGGAGAGGTAGAGAAGGGAGAGGAGAGGTAAGGGAGAGGGGAGGAGAAGGGAGAGGTAGAGAGAGGAAGAGGAGAGGTAAGGGAGAGGAGAGGAGAGGAGAGGAGAGGAGAGGAGAGGAGAGGAGAGGAGAGGAGAGGAGAGGAGAGGAGAGGAAGAGGAGAGGTAAGGGAGAGGAGAGGTAGAGGAGAGGGAGAGGAGAGGGAGAGAGAGGGAGAGGAGAGGTGGAGAGGGAGAGGAGAGGGCTAAGGGAGAGGAGAGGTAAGGGAGAGGTAGAGGTAGAGAGAGGGAGAGGAGAGGTGAGAGAGGAGGAGGAGGGAGAGGTAGAGAGAGGGAGAGGAGAGGTAAGGGAGGGAGAGGTAGAGAGAGGGAGAGGAGAGGAGGGAGGGAGAGGTAGAGAGAGGAGAGGAGAGGTAAGGGAGGGGGAGGAGAGGAGAGGTAGAGAGAGGGAGAGGAGAGGTAAGGGAGAGGGAGGGAGAAGGGAGAGGTAGAGAGAGGAAGAGGAGAGGTAAGGGAGAGGAGAGGTAGAGAGGGAGAGGAGAAGGAGAAGGGAGAGGAGAGGGAGAGGGAGAGGAGAGAGGAGAGGGAGAGGAGAGGAAGGGAGAGGTAGAGGTAGAGAGAGGGAGAGGAGAGGGAGGGAGAGGAGAGGAGGGAGAGGTAGAGAGAGGAGAGGAGAGGTAAGGGAGAGGAGAGGAGAAGGAGAGGTAGAGAGAGGAAGAGGAGAGGTAAGGGAGAGAGGAGAGAGAGAGAGGAGGGAGAGGGAGAGAGAAGGGAGAGGAGAGGTGGAGAGGAGAGGAGAGGTAAGGGAGAGGAGAGGTAAGGGAGAGGTAGAGAGAGGGAGAGGAGAGGTAAGGGAGAGGAGAGGAGAAGGGAGAGGTAGAGAGAGGAAGAGGAGAGGTAAGGGAGAGGAGAGGTAGAGAGAGGGAGAGGAGAAGGGAGAGAGAAGGGAGAGGAGAGGTGGAGAGGAGAGGAGAGGTAAGGGAGAGGAGAGGTAAGGGAGAGGTAGAGGTAGAGAGAGGGAGAGGAGAGGTAGGGAGGGAGAGGGAGGAGAGGTAGAGAGAGGGAGAGGAGAGGTAAGGGAGAGGTAGAGAGAGGAAGAGGAGAGGTAAGGGAGAGGAGAGGAGAGGTAGAGAGAGGGAGAGGAGAAGGGAGAGAGAAGGGAGAGGAGAGGTGGAGAGGAGAGGAGAGGTAAGGGAGAGGAGAGGTAAGGGAGAGGTAGAGAGAGGGAGATGAGAGGTAAGGGAGAGGAGAGGAGAAGGGAGAGGTAGAGAGAGGGAGAGGAGAAGGTAGGGAGAGGAGAGGAGAGAGGGAGAGGTAAGGGAGGGGAGAGGTAGAGAGAGGAAGAGGAGAGGTAAGGGAGAGGGGAGGAGAAGGGAGAGGTAGAGAGAGGGAGAGGAGAGGTAAGGGAGGAGAGGTAGAGAGAGGAAAAGGAGAGAGTAAAAAGAGAGAGGAGGAGAAGGGAGAGTGTCTAGAGAGGAAGGGGAGAGTGTCTAAGGGGAGGAGAGGTAAAAGGAGGGAGAGTGAAAGGAGGAGAGGTAGAGGAGGAGAGGAGAGTCTAAAAGAGAGGAGAGGTAGAGAGAGGGGAGGAGAGTGTCTAAAAGGGGGAGGAGAGTGTCTAAAGAGGAGGGTCTAAAGGAGGAGAGTGTCTAAAAGGAGGAGAGTGTCTAAAGAGGAGAAGGGAGTGTCTAGAGAGAGGAGAGGAGAGGTCTAAAAGGAGAGGAGAGGTCTAAGAAGGAGGATAGTGTCTAAAAGGAGGAGAGTGTCTAAAAGAGAGGAGAGTGTCTAAAAGGAGGATAGTGTCTAAAAGGAGGAGAGTGTAGAAACTATCTAAAAGGAGTAGAGTGTCTAAAAGGAGGAGAGTGTCTAAAAGGAGGATAGTGTCTAAAAGGGGGATAGTGTCTAAAAGGAGGAGAGTGTCTAAAAGGAGGAGAGTGTCTAAAAGGAGGATAGTGTCTAAAAGGAGGATAGTGTCTAAAAGGGGGATAGTGTCTAAAAGGAGGAGAGTGTCTAAAAGGAGGAGAGTGTCTAAAATGAGGAGAGTGTCTAAAAGGAGGATAGTGTCTAAAAGGAGGATAGTGTCTAAAAGGAGGATAGTGTCTAAAAGGAGGATAGTGTCTAAAAGGAGGAGAGTGTCTAAAAGGAGGATAGTGTCTAAAAGGAGGAGAGTGTCTAAAAGGAGGATAGTGTCCAAAAGGATGAGAGTGTCTAAAAGGAGGATAATGTAGAAACTATCTAAAAGGAGGAGAGTGTCTAAAAGGAGGATAGTGTCTAAAAGGAGGAGAGTGTCTAAAAGGAGGAGAGTGTCTAAAAGGAGGATAGTGTCTAAAAGGAGGATAATGTAGAAACTATCTAAAAGGAGGAGAGTGTCTAAAAGGAGGATAGTGTCTAAAAGGAGGAGAGTGTCTAAAAGGAGGAGAGTGTCCAAAAGGATGAGAGTGTCTAAAAGGAGGATAATGTAGAAACTATCTAAAAGGAGGAGAGTGTCTAAAAGGAGGATAGTGTCTAAAAGGAGGAGAGTGTCTAAAAGGAGGAGAGTGTCTAAAAGGAGGATAGTGTCTAAAAGGAGGAGAGTGTCTAAAAGGAGGATAGTGTCTAAAAGGAGGATAGTGTCTAAAAGGAGGAGAGTGTAGAAACTATCTAAAAGGAGTAGAGTGTCTAAAAGGAGGAGAGTGTCTAAAAGGAGGAGAGTGTCTAAAAGGAGGATAGTGTCTAAAAGGAGGAGAGTGTCTAAAAGGAGGAGAGTGTCTAAAAGGAGGAGAGTGTCTAAAAGGAGGAGAGTGTCTAAAAGGAGGATAGTGTCTAAAAGGAGGATAGTGTCTAAAAGGGGGATAGTGTCTAAAAGGAGGAGAGTGTCTAAAAGGAGGAGAGTGTCTAAAAGGAGGATAGTGTCTAAAAGGAGGAGAGTGTCTAAAAGGAGGAGAGTGTCTAAAAGGAGGAGAGTGTAGAATCTATCTAAAAGGAGTAGAGTGTCTAAAAGGAGCAGAGTGTCTAAAAGGAGGAGAGTGTCTAAAAGGAGGATAGTGTCTAAAAGGAGGATAGTGTCTAAAAGGAGGAGAGTGTCTAAAAGGAGGAGAGTGTCTAAAAGGAGGAGAGTGTCTAAAAGGAGGAGAGTGTCTAAAAGGGGAGATAGTGTCTAAAAGGAGTAGAGTGTCTAAAAGGAGCAGAGTGTCTAAAAGGAGGAGAGTGTAGAAACTATTTGTCAACAACAAATCCCACCTATACATGTTCCTGGATAAAATGTTTCTCTGCAAAAGTGAATGTGTACACTTAGGCCACGTAGGAAACCTGATATTATATCACATTTTAAATTCAAGCAGCAAACATAAGAAAACTAACAACAATCAGAAATGGTTTGATGAAGAATGCAAAAACCTAAGAAAGAAATTGAGAAACGTATCCAACCAAAAACGCAACAAACCGTAACCTACGCCTTCACCACGCGGAAACACTAAAACAATACATGTTAGAGAAACAGGCGAAGAAGAATCCATAGAATCAAATACCTTCTGGGTAAAACAAACAACAACATGAAGAGCTAACTATCCAAAACGGAGATGTAAACCACGTCTCCAATCTTTCTAAAACAAAGAACCAAAGGCAAATGCATTTACTTAGAGTTAGTTATTAAAGACTACCAGAACCCGCTGGATTCTCCCATTATATTTGATGAACTACAGGACAAAATACAAACCCTCCAACCCAAAAAAGCCTGTGGTGTTGATGGTATCCTAAACAAAATGGTAAAATATACAAATCACAAATTCAAATGCGCTATTCTTAAACTCGTCAACATATATAACACCATCCTCAGCTCTGGTATCTTCCTTCATATTTGGAACCAAGGTCTGATCACCCTGATCCACAAAAGTGGAGACAAATCTGACCCCAGTAATTAACTGTGGAATCAACAGTTACCTCTGAAAAATGATCTGCAGTATCATCAACAGCAGACTCCAACATTTCCTCAGGTAAAACAATGTCCTGGGCAAATGTCACATTGGCTCTTACCAACATCATAGGACAGACCACGTATTCACCCTGCAGACCCTAACTGACAAACAAACACAGTCTTCTCAAGCTTTTTGTCTCAATTTATCACAAGGAACTGTTATACAAATTTATGGAAAGCGGTACTGGGGGGGCATGGGCCATGAGGTGAGACAGGGATGCAGCTTGAGCACAACCCTCTTCAACATATATGTCAATGAATTGGCGGGGGCACTAGAACAATCTGCAGCACCCGGCCTCACCCTACTAGAGTCTGAAGTAAAATGTCTACTGTTTTTTAAAATTATTATAATTTTTTAAATGTAACCTTTATTTAATTAGGTAAGTCAGTTAAGAACCAATTCTTATTTACAATGACGGCCTATCCCGGCCAAACCCGGATGACGCTGGGCCAATTGTGCGCCGCCCTCTGGGACTCCCAATTTGTAGATGTGCGCCGCCCTATGGGTCTACTGTTTGCAGATGATCTGGTGCTTCAATCCCCAGCACCTAGATCTGTCCCCAACCAAGGTGGGTCTACAGCAGCACCTAGATCTGTCCCCAACCAAGGAAGGCCTACAGCAACACCTAGATCTGTCCGCAACCAAGGAAGGCCTACAGCAACACCTAGATCAGTCTGCAACCAAGGAAGGCCTACAGCAACACCTAGATCTGTCCGCAACCAAGGAAGGCCTACAGCAGCACCTAGATCTGTCTCCAACCAAGGAGGGTCTACAGCAGCACCTTGATCTGTCCCCAACCAAGGAGGGCCTACAGCAGCACATAGATCTTCTGCACACATTCTACCAGACTTGGGCCCTGACAGTAAATCTCAGTAAGACAAAAATAAGTTTGTTACAACAAAGGTCCAGTAGCCACGACAACAAAATACAAATTATATCTAGACACTGTTGCCCTAGAGAACACAAAGAATTATACATACTTTGGCCTAAACATAAAACACCACAAGGCTGTGAACGATCTAAGAGACGAGGCAAGAAGGGCTTTCTATGACATCAAAATTAACAAAAAACTCAACATTAGGATCTGGCTAAAAAATACTTCATCAGTTATAGAAACCATTACTATCTATGGTTGTGAGGTCTGGGGTCGACTCATCAACCAAGAATTCACAAAATGTGACAAAAACCCAATCAGTATTGCATGCAAAATATGCTTCACATATAATGCAGAATTAGGACAAGAGCCGCTAATTATCTACATCCAGAAAATAGCTGTCAAATTCTACAACCACCTAAACGGAAGTGATGCCCACACATTACACAACAAATCCCTCACGTAGAGAGAGAGATGAGCCTAGAGAAGAGTCCCCTCAGCCATCTGGTTCTGAGACTCTGTTAACAAACAGACCCCACAGAGCCCTCACCTACAGAGAGATGAGCCTAGAGAAGAGTCCCCTCAGCCATCTGGTTCTGAGACTCTGTTCACAAACACAAACCAACCCCACAAAGCCCTCACCTACAGAGAGATGAGCCTAGAGAAGAGTCCCCTCAGCCAGCTGGTCCTGAGTTCTGAAACACAAACAGTCCCCATTAGAGCCCCAGGTCATCAACACAATTTGAACCAATGAAATTATGAGAAATCTCAAATATACTGTAACTATTTGACGCACTGGAAAGAATCAACCTAAACAGAGAATCCACTGGCCCTAAACAGAGAATCCACTGGCCCTAAACAGAGAATCCACTGGCCCTAAACAGAGAATCCACTGGCCCTAAACAGAGAATCCACTGGCCCTAAACAGAGAATCCACTGGCCCTAAACAGAGAATCCACTGGCCCTAAACAGAGAATCCACTGGCCCTAAACAGAGAATCTACTGGCCCTAAACAGAGAATCCACTGGCCCTAAATGGAGAATCCACTGGCCCTAAACAGAGAATCCACTGGCCCTAAACAGAGAATCCACTGGCCCTAAACAGAGAATCCACTGGCCCTAAACAGAGAATCCACTGGCCCTAAACAGAGAATCTACTGGCCCTAAACAGAGAATCCACTGGCCCTAAACAGAGAATCCACTGACCCTAAACAGAGAATCCACTGGCCCTAAACAGAGAATCCACTGGCCCTAAACAGAGAATCCACTGGCCCTAAACAGAGAATCTACTGGCCCTAAACAGAGAATCCACTGGCCCTAAACAGAGAATCTTCTGGCCCTAAACAGAGAATCCACTGGCCCTAAACAGAGAATCCACTGGCCCTAAACAGAGAATCCACTGGCCCTAAACAGAGAATCCACTGGCCCTAAACAGAGAATCCACTGGCCCTAAACAGAGAATCCACTGGCCCTAAACAGAGAATCTACTGGCCCTAAACAGAGAATCCACTGACCCTAAACTGAGAATCCACAGTAGCAGAATACCTGACCCAAAAATATCTGTTAGCTGAAATATCATAGTGTGCAATCCCAGCAGCAAAACATGTGACCTGAAAAGGTCAACCAGAGGGTCAGAAACACCGTTGTAAATCCAACCTATATTTATCCACCCATTTATTTCCCCTGTCGTTTGAACATTCTACTACTTGCACATTGTCACAAACACTGTCAAATGTTTTATATTATACAAAATGTTTACCCCCTGAACTTATTTAGGCTTGCCATAACAAAAGGGGTTGAATACTTATTGACTAATGTCATTTTAAGCTTTTATTTTTGAATAAATTTGTAAGAACTTCCAGATACATACTTCCACGTTGACATTACGGAGTACAGTGGGTAGGCCAGTGAAACAAACTATCTCAATTGAATCCATTTTCAATTCAGGCTGCGAAAAAATGTGGGAAAAAGTCAAGGGGTGTGATTATTTTCTGAATGCGCTATAGGTGCAAGCTAGTGACATTAATATTTTAGTCTCGGCCACGTTGCCGGCCATGGCGAAGACTAAAGCAAAGCAGTCGACTAGGTACTGTTGCTGTTTCAGCTGTGGTGGGCAGCCTAGCTGTTCAGAGAAGAATGTGCTTTCCATACCATTCAGTGCCACGCATACAGGGACTGTTGAGATGTTTGGATCCTTCTTGAAATGTACATTTGATTTGTGGATGAGTAGGATGTGGGTTCATTTCAGGAAACGTTTGATTGAAACATCTTTATCTAATCCTCTGATTGGTTATGAGGAGCAGGAAGAGGAAAGTCTCTCTCTCTCTCTCTCTCTCTCTCTCTCTCTCTCTCTCTCTCTCTCTCTCTCTCTCTCTCTCTCTCTCTCTCTCTCTCTCTCTCTCTCTCTCTCTCTCTCTCTCTCTCTCTCTCTCTCTCTCTCTCTCTCTCTCTCACCCTCTCTCATCTCTCTCTCGCTCTCTATCATCTATATCTCTCTCTGTCTCTATCATCTATATCTCATCTCTTACTCTCTCTTTCTTTCTTTCTCTCTCTCTCTCTTTTTATCTCTCCTCTCTCATCTCTCTCTACCTCTCTCTCTTTCTCTTTCTCTTTCTCTTTCTCTCTCTCTCTCTCATCTATCTCTCTTTCGTTCTTTCTTTCTTTCTCTCTCTCCCTCTCTTTCTCTCTTTTTATCTCACCTCTCTCCTCTCTCATCTCTCGCTCGCTCCCTCTCTCTCTCACTCTCTCTCTTTCTCCCTCTTTCTCTCTCTCTCTCTCCTATTCTCTCACCCATGAAAGACCTCCTTTATGAGTTGATATATTGTGTTGTGATGGCTGTGGAGAATCATTGATGGATTAGCTAGTTGTGTGGGTATAGCTGTGGTGGTGCCTACTGTGCTGCCTGGGCACTGAGGTTTAGACTAAACAGGGGAGGCTTTCTGGTCTCTGTGTCTTTGTACCCAGGAATGGTTTCCTTTCTGTAGCAGGGGAGCTGGGTTAAACCTTGGTCAATATTTGGTCTGAAATGAACAATGCACCTAAGGATATTGCTCTGACCCAAAAGCACTTCCCCTTTCTTTCACTCTTTCTCTCCTCTTTCTCTCTTTCTCTCTCTGTTCTCCTCCTCCTCACCCATCTCTTTCTCCCTCCTCCCATACCAAAACGCCTTAGCTGTAGGACTCACTTCCTCCCTCTTCACTCTCCTCCTCACGTTCTCTCTCCCTCCCTCTCTCTCAAACATTCTCTTCATCCCTCCTAAAGCCTTATAGCATTCCCTCTTTCCCTCTCTCATTCTCTCCACTTCCCCCCTATTTCTCTCCTCCTCTCTCTTCCCCATCCCTCTCCTCTCTACCCCTTCCTCTCCTCCCTCTCTTTCTCTCTCCTCTTCACGTTCTCTCTCCCTCCTTCTCTCTCAAACATTCTCTTTATCCCTCCTAAAGCATTCCCACTTTCCCTCTCTTGTTCTCTCCACTTCTCTATTTCTATCCTCCTCCTCTCTCTTCCCCATCCCATCCCTCTCTTCTATACCCCTTCCTCTCCTCCCTCTCTCTCTCCCTCCCCAAACGTTCTCTTTATCCCTCCTAAAGCCTCTTTCCCTCTCTCGTTCTCTCCACTCCCCCCCTATTCCTCTCCTCCTCCTCTCTCTTCCCCATCCCTCTCCTCTCTACCGCTCCCTCTCCTCCCCCTCTTTCTCTCTCCTCCTCCCCTCTTTCTCTCTCCTAACTCTCTAACCCTTCCTCTCCTCCCCCTCTTTCTCTCTCCTCCTCCATCTCTTTCTCTCTCCTCCCTCTCTTTCTCTCCTCTTCTTCTCTCACACATAGCCCTAGCTGTGAAGAATGAGCTGTGGGACAAGGGGTTGGTTATATTTTCCTCCCTGGAACCTCGGTCTCCATAGAAACCCATGCTGTTTGTATTGCTTAACCTTGTTTTCAACTTTGTATCCTTTCCAATGCCTTTCTAAAAGCCTATTTAGCATGCCTAGCAAGGGGCCACCTTTTATGCGGCAGGAACAATGGTGATATACGGTGTGGTCTGGTGTGGCTAGGCCTTTTAAATTCAAAGCACACACTATATGCAGTAAAGGAAATGTCTGATTTTTGTCAACATCTTCAATACATTCTATAGGACGGACAAAATGAGAAAGGACTCAATAACAGGATTACAATAAACTGACTAAATTAATCCATCATAAGTGTTATGATGGTGTCCCACCAATCTTTTCAAATCATTCAACGTCAATTTGAGTTAAGAGGAGAGGAGAAGAGAAGAGAAGAGAAGAGGAGAGGAGAGGAGAGGAGAGGAGAGGAGGAGAGGAGAGGAGAGAGGAGAGGAGAGGAGAGGAGAGGAGAAGAGAAGAGAGGAGGGGAGAGGAGAGGAGAGGGGAGGAGAGGAGAAGAGGGGAGAGGAGAGGAGAGGAGAGAAGAGGGGAGAGGAGAGGAGAGGAGAGGAGAGAAGAGGAGAGGGGAGGAGAGGAGAGGAGAAGAGAAGAGAGGAGGGGAGAGAGAGAGGGGAGAGGAGAGAAGAGGAGAGGGGAGGGGAGGGGAGGGGAGAGGAGAAGAGAAGGGAAGGGAGGGGAGGAGAGGAGAGGAGAGGAGAGGGGAGGAGAAGAGAAGAGAGGAGAGGAGAGGAGAGGAGAGGAGAGGAGAGGAGAGGAGAGGAGAGGAGAGGAGAGGAGAGGAGAGGAGAGGAGAGGAGAGGAGAGGAGAGGAGAGGAGAGTGCTTGACCATACCATACATATCTGGATAGTATATTCATAGAACTTCTCAGAGTAGGAGTGCTGATCTACGATCAGTTTTCTCTCTTTATAAGATTGTAATGAATGGACAGAGGGGACTTGATCCTTGATTAGCATTCCTACTCTAAAACACATTGTGGACTCCCGTGGCTTAGATTTGTTGGTACCTTGGAAGGTCTCAGTCTCTGGTCTAGTGGGTGGTCTGGTGCTGTGTCTGTTTGTTAACCACCCTACGCTCTGCCTCTCTGGCAGAGAGACACGCCGGACGAGCCACTCCAGCAACATAAATGACGAGGTATCCATCCCAAACGGCGTACTACTCACTATATAGTGCACTAGTTTTGACCAGGGCTCACATCTTTATTTTTTTGGTTTGTTTACGAGGGCTCTGGTCAAAACTAGTGCACTATAAAGGGAATAGTGTGCCATTTGGGTCTCAGTCACATGGACTCTGGGGGAACAGTCCCAGACTGTGATACTCTGGGGGAATCATCCCAGACTGTAATACTCTGGGGGAATCATCCCAGACTGTGATACTCTGGGGGAATCATCCCAGACTGTAATACTCTGGGGGAATCATCCCAGACTGTAATACTCTGGGGGAATCATCCCAGACTGTGATACTCTGGGGGAACAGTCCCAGACTGTGATACTCTGGGGGAATCATCCCAGACGGTGATACTCTGGGGGAATCATCCCAGACTGTGATACTCTGGGGGAATCATCCCAGACTGTGATACTCTGGGGGAATCATCCCAGACTGTAATACTCTGGGGGAATCATCCCAGACTGTAATACTCTGGGGGAATCATCCCAGACTGTGATACTCTGGGGGAATCATCCCAGACTGTGATACTCTGGGGGAATCATCCCAGACTGTAATAATCTGGGGGAACAGTCCCAGACTGTGATACTCTGGGGAGGCCTGGGCAATTCCAGTACTTGAGGGCCTGATTGGTGTCACACTTTTCCCTCATCCCTAGCAAACACAGCTGATTTAAAATAATTGCATTCTAAACTGAAGATCATGTTTAGGTGACTATTGGAGTTAGGTGTGGTCGGTGTGTTATATATATTGTGAATGTATTGTAATGTTTGTAAAATTGTATCACTGCCTTAATTCTGCTGGTCCCCAGGAAGAGTAGCTGCTGCCTTGGCAGGAACTAATGGGGATCCATAATAAACCCCAGGAAGAGTAGCTGCTGCCTTGGCAGGAACTAATGGGGATCCATAATAAACCCCAGGAAGAATAGCTGCTGCCTTGGCAGGAACTAATGGGGATCCATAATAAACCCAGGGAAGAGTAGCTGCTGCCTTGGCAGGAACTAACCTCAAATTTGGTCCATGAATTAAACATTTTAAGTTTGAATATTACATTAATATGCAAGATGTTTTACTTTAAGTTATTTACTGTAAAAGTGATATTGCATTGTGTTTAGTTGACCACGCCACCAAATATTTAAACATTGAAAGGGAAGGTACCAGTGTCTACTGCTAGTTTCATCTGAGCCACTGGCCTTATTCCCATTCTTTAACTTTTATATTTGCATGAGTTGGAGATGTGAATTCAACATATAACTTCTTGACAACTTAATTGGCTATTCATTGTATTTCAAACGTGATTGAATTGAATTGTGTTTGGTTTGTTGTCCAATTAGATTCCACCATACAATACATCGACAGATTTCGCTGAAGCAACGTTGATTCAACCAGTTTGCGCCCAGTTGGAATGTGTTCCTGGTACACGTAGGTAGACTTTAGAGACTTTAGAGTGTGTGAGAAGTGTTATTAAAAAAAAAAAAAAAAAACCTTTCTGTTGTACTTCTCTTTGTTGCACTAACATTTTTGTCGACTTCTTAGGAGCACATATTTTTCAGATAGCTGCTTTACTGAGGAAATGTTCACTTCCTGTGACTGGTTGTTTTAGCTACCTGAACGTATGTCTGAATGTAACTGTAAATCTCTCTGGATAAGAGCATCTGCTAAACGACTCACTGACTGTAAGTCTCTCTGGGTAAGAGCATCTGCTAAACGACTCACTGACTGTAAGTCTCTCTGGATAAGAGCATCTGCTAAACGACTCACTGACTGTAAGTCTCTCTAGATAAGAGCGTCTGCTAAACGACTCACTGACTGTAAGTCTCTCTAGATAAGAGCGTCTGCTAAACGACTCACTGACTGTAAGTCTCTCTGGGTAAGAGCATCTGCTAAACGACTCACTGACTGTAAGTCTCTCTGGGTAAGAGCATCTGCAAAACGACTCACTGACTAAGTCTCTCTAGATAAGAGCGTCTGCTAAACAACTCACTGACTGTAAGTCTCTCTAGATAAGAGCGTCTGCTAAATGACTCACTGACTGTAAGTCTCTCTAGATAAGAGCGTCTGCTAAACGACTCACTGACTGTAAGTCTCTCTAGATAAGAGCGTCTGCTAAACGACTCACTGACTGTAAGTCTCTCTAGATAAGAGCGTCTGCTAAACGACTCACTGACTGTAAGTCTCTGTAGATAAGAGCGTCTGCTAAACGACTCACTGACTGTAAGTCTCTCTAGATAAGAGCGTCTGCTAAACGACTCACTGACTGTAAGTCTCTCTAGATAAGAGCGTCTGCTAAACGACTCACTGACTGTAAGTCTCTCTAGATAAGAGCGTCTGCTAAACGACTCACTGACTGTAAGTCTCTGTAGATAAGAGCGTCTGCTAAACGACTCACTGACTGTAAGTCTCTGTAGATAAGAGCGTCTGCTAAACGACTCACTGACTGTAAGTCTCTGTAGATAAGAGCGTCTGCTAAACGACTCACTGACTGTAAGTCTCTCTAGATAAGAGCGTCTGCTAAACGACTCACTGACTGTAAGTCTCTCTGGATAAGAGCGTCTGCTAAACGACTCACTGACTGTAAGTCTCTCTGGATAAGAGCGTCTGCTAAACGACTCACTGACTGTAAGTCTCTCTAGATAAGAGCGTCTGCTAAACGACTCACTGACTAAGTCTCTCTGGGTAAGAGCATCTGCTAAACGACTCACTGACTGTAAGTCTCTCTAGTTAAGAGCGTCTGCTAAACGACTCACTGACTGTAAGTCTCTCTAGATAAGAGCGTCTGCTAAACGACTCACTGACTGTAAGTCTCTCTAGATAAGAGCGTCTGCTAAACGACTCACTGACTGTAAGTCTCTCTAGATAAGAGCGTCTGCTAAACGACTCACTGACTGTAAGTCTCTCTGGGTAAGAGCATCTGCTAAACGACTCACTGACTGTAAGTCTCTCTAGATAAGAGCGTCTGCTAAACGACTCACTGACTGTAAGTCTCTCTAGATAAGAGCGTCTGCTAAACGACTCACTGACTGTAAGTCTCTGTAGATAAGAGCGTCTGCTAAACGACTAACATGCTAATTGAAATGCTAATAGAATAAAGGGAAACAGCAGCCAGTGTTGCTTTCAAAGGAAAGTGACTTCCTGCCAGTCTGCTTCTCTGGTGGCCACTACTCTTTATGCACAGCACAGCTCGGACCCCTGTGCTGCATGCTGGTTGGTCTGTTACCTTGGGCGTTTTATGACAAGTTTCTTGTGTGTTTCGATTGGAGGGTATTCGATACAGTTAAAGGGGACCAGACAATGCCTTAAAGTGATTTGCCTCATCAGTACGAATTCGAAAATAAGAAACTTCCCTTTTTTCAGAACCCTGTCTTTCAAAGTAATTCATAAAAATCAAAATAACTTCACATATCTTCATTGTAAAGGGTTTAAACGCTGTTTCCTATGCTTGTTCAATGAACCATAAACAATTCATTAACATGCACCTGTGGAACGGTCGTTAAGACACTAACAGCTTACAGACGGTAGGTAATTAAGGTGACAGTTATGAAAACTCAGGACACTAAAGAGGCCTTTCTACTGACTCTGAAAAACACCAAAAGAAAGATGCTCAGGATCCCTGCTCATCTGCTTGAATGTGCCTTAGGCATGCTGCAAGGAGGCATGAGGACTGCAGATGTGGCCAGGGCAATACATTACAATGTCCTGTCTGTGAGACGCCTAAGACAGAGCTACAGGGAGACAGGATGGACAGCTGATCGTCCTCGCAGTGGCAGACCATGTGTAACAACACCTGCACAGGATCGGTACATCCGAACATCACACCTGCGGGACAGGTACAGGATGGCAACAACAACTGCCCAAGTTATACCAGGAACGCACAATCCCTCCATCAGTGCTCAGACTGTCCGCAATAGGCTGAGAGAGGCTGGACTGAGGACTTGTAGGCCTGTTGTAAGGCAGATCCTCACCAGACATCACCGGCAACAACGTCGCCTATGGGCACAAACCCACCGTCGCTGGACCAGACAGGACTGGCAAAAAGTGCTCTTCACTGACGAGTCACGGTTTAGTCTCACCAGAAGTGATGGTCGGATTCGCGTTTATCATCGAAGGAATGAGCGTGACACTGTGGCCTGTACTCTGGAGAGGGATCAATTTGGAGATGGAGGGTCCGTCATGGTCTGGGGCGGTGTGTCACAGCATCATCGGATTGAGTTTGTTGTCATTGCAGGCAATCTCAACGCTGTGCTTTACAACGATGACATCCTCCTCCCTCGTGTGGTACCCTTCCTACAGGCTCATCCTGACATGACCATCCAGCATGACAATGCCAGCAGCCATACAGCTCGTTCTGTGCGCGATTTCCTGCAAGACAGGAAAGTCAGTGTTCTGCCATGGCCAGCGAAGAGCCCGGATCTCAATCCCATTGAGCACGACTGGGACCTGTTGGATCAGAGGGTGAGGGCTAGCTAGGGCCATTCCTCCCAGAAATATCAGAGACTTGCAGGTGCCTTGGTGGAAGAGTGGGGTAACATCTCACAGCAAGAACTGGCAAATCTGGTGCAGTCCATGAGGAGGAGATGCGCTGCAGTACTTAAATGCAGCTGGTGGCCACACCAGATACTGACTGTTATTTTCATTTTGACCTCACCTTTGTTCAGGGACACATTGTTAAGTTTGCTGAAAATAAACGCAGTTGACAGTGAGAGGACGTTTTCTTTATCTGAGTTTATATGTTATGTGGTGGCATTCAACCATGCATGTTTCAACCGGAATATAGCAAAGAGGATTTTGAAACAAAGTATTGGATTTAGCTGGAAGCTCAGCTACAGACGATGACAGCAGCTAGCACCAAGAGGACAGATGACAAACACTGTGGCATTTTCCCTGCAAGCCACCTAGTTAAACTAACTTTAGTTTATCTAAAACCCATATGGTTTATATATTATTATTTGGCCCTGCTGGTCATTTATGAACATTTGAACATCTTGGCTATGTTCTGTTATAATCTCCACACGGCACAGCCCAAAGAGGACTGGCCACCCCACATAGCCTGTTTCCTCTCTAGGTTTCTTCCTAGGTTTTAGGCCTTTCTGAATTTCTGCATTGCTTGCTGTTTGGGGTTTTAGGCTGGGTTTCTGTACAGCACTTTGAGATATCAGCTGATGTACGAAGGGCTATATAAATAAATACAATTATGTAAAAAAAAATATTTGATTTGATATGGTGTATTACTGGCTATCATACTACTGTGTTAGAGTGGGAGGAAATCACATTATTTTTCTGTTTGCTAACTTAGGTAGCTAGGTAGGTTATTTTTACTAGCTAGTCTAGCTATCTAGCTAAGTTAGCGAAACAACTGCAGGTGGCCATATCTATGACCAAAGATAGAAGAGGTTTTACAATCGGAGATCTAATGTATCTCGATTGCTATAGTGTTACAACCAGCCACCTAAAGCTAAGTTTATCAGCTAATGTGAGCACATGACTGGAGTTGGCTTGCTAGTTAGCCTGCTAACTTGTTATGTGCCACGCCTCACATTTGTTACTTGTTTGCAAACGTGTCATCAACAACTGTAACTAGCTAGCTATGTAACATAATTGACAAGGGTTGACATTGGTTATGATTATAACCGTGAATATATTTCCATCTCACAGAATTGTAGGCATGACGCAAGATAAAATTCCAAACACATGTAAAGAACTATTATTTGCTATTATTTGCTATCCACCTAGCTAGCTAGCTAAGTTAACTAACAGTGAGAGGAGAAACGTCTGCTAAAACAATTTACTGTTGTAAAAAAACCTCTAAAACTGATCAACTGGTTTTAATATAAAAATATTTGCCTCAGCATGCCTGATAGACATGGCTGCAGTTAGATACTTACGTACCTCCTGCACGGTCTGGTCACTGTGCAAAAATTGAGAGTTATGCTATATGTCTTTCTATTAGGCTAGATATTTTTTCTAAATATCATCTCTGCTTGTTGTAATGTGGTGCGTGTTGGTGGCAGGGAAGTCAGGCACAGGAGAATCGAACTTGGTATAAACGGAGTTGTTTAATATGTGTTTCACAAAACTCCAAAACCAAAATTACAAAGTAATAAAAAGTGTGTACAAAACCTGTCGCACACCAACACATAACTAGCACAATCAAACAATCTCCGACAAGGACATGAGGGGAAACAGAGGGTTAAATACACAACATGTAATTGATGGGATTGGAAACAGGTGTGAAGGAAGACCAGACAAAGCCAATGGAAAATGAAAAATGGATCGGAGATGGCTAGAAGGTAGGGGACATCGACCGCCGAACAAGGAGAAGGACCGACTTTGGCGGAAGTCGTGACACATGTTCAGTTAGTCTACCCTAATGTTGATGTTGATGTTGTGCTGGCACAGTTCAGCTGTCTTTTAAACTATACAAAAGACTAGAATTTATATATATATATGTTTTGTCTTGTGGTACCTGGGCTTCTTCCTGGAGTGGAGTCCAGATGGAGAGAAACATAATTAATTTGTGTGTCATTGCAGCAGAACTGTATCCTGTGAACTACCCTCTCGATGGATTAAGGGGAGGTCATGGAGGGACAGATAAAGGGGAGGTCTTGTAGGGACAGATAAAGGGGGGGTCATGGAGGGACAGATAAAGGGGAGGTCATGAAGGGACAGATAAAGGGGAGGTCGTGGAGGGACAGATAAAGGGGAGGTCGTGGAGGGACAGATAAAGGGGAGGTCGTGGAGGGACAGATAAAGGGGAGGTCGTGGAGGGACAGATAAAGGGGAGGTCCTGGAGGGACAGATAAAGGGGAGGTCATGGAGGGACAGGTGTCCCCGGTTCGCCAGCACAGCCCAGTGCGGCCTATTCCACCTCGCCGCACTGGCCTGGCTACGGGGAGTATCCAGCCAGGTAGGGTTGTGCAGGCTCGGTGCTCGAGACCTCCAGTGCGCCTCCATGGTCCGGTCTATCCGGTGTCTCCTCCACACACCAGCCCTCCGGTGGCAGCCCCCCGCACCAGGCTGTCTCTCCGTCTCCTCCCTACAGGTGCTCCCGCCTGTCCAGCACTGCCAGAGTCTCCCGTCTGTCCTGGGCTGCCAGAGTCTCCTGTCTGTCCTGAGCTGCCAGAGTCTCCTGTCTGTCCTGAGCTGCCAGAGTCTCCCGTCTGTCCTGAGCTGCCAGAGTCTCCCATCTGCCCTGAGCTGCCAGAGCTGCCAGCCAGTCAGGAGCTGCCAGAGTCTCCCGTCTGTCCTGAGCTGCCAGAGTCTCCCGTCTGTCCTGAGCTGCCAGAGTCTCCCGTCTGTCCTGAGCTGCCAGAGTCTCCCGTCTGTCCTGAGCTGCCAGAGTCTCCCGTCTGTCCTGAGCTGCCAGAGTCTCCCGTCTGTCCTGAGCTGCCAGAGTCTCCCGTCTGTCCTGAGCTGCTAATGTTTCCCGTCTGTCCTGAGCTGCCAGAGCCGCCCGCCAGTCAGGAGCTGTCAGAGCCGTCCGTTACTCCGGAGCTGCCAGAGTCGCGCTGGAGTCTCCCGCCTGTCCGGTGCTGCCGGAATCTCCCGTCCATTCGGGACCTGTTGCTAGGTTCCCCAGTCAGAGGTCGGCGGCGAGGGTCGCCACTCTAAAGAGGCCACGTTGGTGGGTAAAGAGGCGGGCACAGACTACCCACCCAGACCCTCCCCTATAGGTTCAGGTTTTGCGGCCGAAGTCCGCACCTTTGGGGGGGGGGGGGGTGGGTACTGTCACGTTCTGACCTTAGTTCTTTTGTTATGTCTTTGTTTTAGTATGGTAGGGCGTGAGTTGGGTGGGTTGTCTATGTTCATTTTTCTATGAGTTGGTATTTCTGTGTTTGGCCTGGTATGGTTCTCAATCAGAGGCAGCTGTCAATCGTTGTCCCTGATTGAGAACCATACTTAGGCAGCCTGTTTTCACCCTTGGGTTGTGGGTGATTATTTTCTGTGTCTGTGTGTTCCACACGGAACTGTTTTTGTTATTTCACGTTGTTATCTTGTATTTTTCCGTGTTCTATTAAAAGAATCATGAACACATACCACGCTGCGCATTGGTCCTCCGATCCTTCCTACTACTTCTCGTCAGTTTGAGTAACAGACACAATCAATTCCGCATCTAGGTGATCTAGGGTGTAATTATTAGTCCGACAGTTGCAAATGAGAGTTTCTATTGGACAAATTCAGGTATGTTTATCCCCGTTTCGTAATGTTTGCTTCCGTTTTAAGAAACGTTTTTCAACAGAATCGGCATAATGATGTACACTCCTGAGCACAATCAAACAGATCACTATCATAGCAGCCATTTAAAAACAGCATGATCACTTTCCTCGTTGTATATATATATATAATTCCTTCTCGCTACTATCTATTGCGTTCTCCTCCTCTCAGCTTTTCCCTTCACTTGTGGACTTCAGTGCACAACCCATCAGCTGTCTGTGACCAGGCGAAAAAAACCTTTCCAAGCCAAACCTTCTGTAACGATGTGCGCTGAGAGTCAGGAAGAAAGTTCACGGAATGAGTGCTTCATTAAATAAATGGGACACAATACAAAACAAGAAACACGAACATCGCACCGACATGAAACAGGAACACTGACGACTGGGGAAGAAACCAAAGGGAGGTGACATATGAAGGGCAGGTAATCGAGGAGTTGAAGGAGTCCAGGTGAGTGTCATTATGAGTGTATCGCTGGTGACAGGTGTGCGCCATAACGAGCAGCCTGGCGACCTAGAGGCTGGAGAGGGTGCACATGTGACAGTACCCCCTCCCCGAAACGCGGCTCCAGCCACAGGACACAGATCAAGATGACAATCCCAGGGATCAGGAGCGGACCGGTCACCGCAGCTAAGGTGCTCCCATCGATCCAGCTGAGATGCGGGAGCATGGCGTCCTAGCGCCCTGGAGAAAGAGCATACCTGACAGTACCCCTCCCTGGCATGGGAGCCTATCGAACCCGCTGAGGCTCGGGAGCCTATCTAACCAGCTGAGGCTTGGAAGCCTATCGAACCCGCTGAGGCTCGGAAGCCTATCGAACCCGCTGAGGCTCGGGAGCCTATCGAACCCGCTGAGGCTTGGGAGCCTATCGAGCCAGCTGAGGCTTGGAAGCCTATCTAACCAGCTGAGACTTGGGAGCCTATCGATCCCATTGAGGATGGCAGCCTGTCGAACCAGCTGAGGCTTGGGAGCCTATTGAGCCAGCTGAGGCTTGGGAGCCTATCGAACCAGCTGAGACTTGGGAGCCTATTGAGCCAGCTGAGGCTTGGGAGCCTATCGATCGAGCTGAGGCTTGAAAGCCTATTGCGCCAGCTGAGGCTTGGGAGCCTATCGAACCAGCTGAGGCTTGGGAGCCTATTGATCCAGCTGAGGCTTGGCAGCCTGTCGAGCCAGCTGAGGCTTGGGAGCCTATCGATCGAGCTGAGGTTTGGGAGCCTATTGAGCCAGCTGAGGCTTGGGAGCCTATTGAGCCAGCTGAGGCTTGGGAGCCTATCGAACCAGCTGAGGCTTGGGAGCCTATCGATCCGCTGAGGCTTGGGAGCCTATTGAGCCAGCTGAGGCTTGGCAGCCTATCGAGCCAGCTGAGGCTTGGGAGCCTATCGAGCCAGCTGAGGCTTGGGAGCCTATCGATCGAGCTGAGGCTTGGAAGCCTATTGAGCCAGCTGAGGCTTGGGAGCCTATCGTCGAACCAGCTGAGGCTTGGCAGCCTATCGAGCCAGCTGAGGCTTGGCAGCCTATCGAGCCAGCTGAGGCTTGGCAGCCTGTCGAACCCGTTGAGGTATGGAAACCCGTCGAGTCAGCTGAGGCAGGGGAATCCGAACAAGCGGATTCCCAGGTACACCCGGAACCGACATCTCCTCCCAAAATGTTTTAATTAATAAATAAAACACTCCCTGATGCTTCCTTTTGGTGAGGCGTCAGTCTGTAACGATGGTGGCAGGTGTGCGCCATAACGAGCAGCCTGGTGACCTAGAGGCCGAAGAGGGAGGAGCACACGTGACACCTTCATATCATGACTGCTAACTCAGCCTACATCTGTGTCATGTCATAGTCAATATAGCTACTAGAACTAACGCGTTAGTAAACCCGCTACAATCATTCAGTACAGTGTACTGTGTCACGCCACCCACCACCCACCAACCCCTCTTTTACGCTACTGCTACTCTCTGTTCATCATTTATGCAAACTAACTTTAACCATATCTACATGTACATACTACCTCAATCAGCCTGACTAACCAGTGTCTGTATGTAGCCTCGCTACTTTTATAGCCTCGCTACTGTTATAGCCTCTCTACTGTGTATAGCTTCTCTACTGTGTATAGCTTCTCTACTGTATATAGCTTCTCTACTGTATATAGCCTCACTACTGTATATAGCCTGTCTTGTTACTGTTGTTTTTATTTCTTTACTTACCTATTGTTCAACTAATGCTTTTTTGCACTATTGGTTAGAGCCTGTAAGTAAGCATATCACTGTAAGGTCTACACCTATTGTATTCGGCGCACGTGACAAATAAAATTGGATTTGATTTGTACAGTCAGAAAGCAGTTGAGCAGTTCTGCTAGAGGGCAATAAATTAATACAACCAAATGCTTACCTTGACTTGGAAGCGTTCCGGTGTTGGATAGCCATAGCCAGCTAGCTAACATAGCATCCCTCTCTGTTGGATAGCCATAGCCAGCTAGCTAACATAGCATCCCTCTCTGTTGGATAGCCATAGCCAGGTAGCTAACATAGCATCCCGCTCTGTTGGATAGCCGTAGCCAGCTAGCTAACATAGCATCCCTCTCTGTTGGATAGCCATAGCCAGGTAGCTAACATAGCATCCCTCTCTGTTGGATAGAACGGAGCATGCTTATCTAAAATGGTGAGGAAGTTACTTTTAAAGAATGAACAGGCATCCTCAACTGACGGGATGAGGTCAATGTCCTTCCAGCATACCCGGGCCAGGTCGATTAGAAAGGCCTGCTCACAGAAGTGTTTTAGGGAGTGTTTGACAGTGATGAGGGGTGGTCGTTTGACTGCGGCTCCGTAGCGGATACAGGCAATAAGGCAGTGATCGCTAAGATCCTGGTTGAAGACAGCGGATGTGTATTTGGAGGGCCAGTTGGTCAGGATGACATCTATGAGGGTGCCGTTGTTTACAGATTTAGGGTTGTACCTGGTGGGTTCCTTGATGATTTGTGTGAGATTGAGGGCATCTAGCTTAGATTGTAGGACTGCCGGGGTGTTAAGCATATCCCAGTTTAGGTCACCTAACAGAACAAACTCTGAAGCTAGATGGGGGGCGATCAATTCACAAATGGTGTCCAGGGCACAGCTGGGAGCTGAGGGGGGTCGGTAGCAGGCGGCAACAGTGAGAGACTTATTTCTGGAGAGAGTAATTTTCAAAATTAGTAGTTCGAAATGTTTGGGTATGGACCTGGAAAGTATGACATTACTTTGCAGGCTATCTCTGCAGTAGACTGCAACTCCTCCCCCTTTGGCAGTTCTATCTTGATGGAAAATGTTATAGTTGGGTATGGAAATCTCAGAATTTTTGGTGGCCTTCCTGAGCCAGGATTCAGACACGGCAAGGACATCAGGGTTAGCAGAGTGTGCTAAAGCAGTGAGTAAAACAAACTTAGAGAGGAGACATGCATGAAACCAATGCTTTTTCGATCACAGAAGTCAACAATGAGGGTGCCTGGGGACATGCAGGGCCTGGGTTTACCTCCACATCACCCGCGGAACAGAGGAGGAGTAGAATGAGGGTGCGGCTAAAGGCTTCAAAACTGGTCGCCGATAGCGTTGGGGACAGAGAATAAAAGGAGCAGATTTCTGGGCATGGTAGAATATATTCAGGGCATAATGCGCAGACAGGGGTATGGTAGGGTGTGGGTACAGCGGAGGTAAGCCCAGGAACTGGGTAATGATGAGAGAGGTTGTATCACTGGACATGCTGTTTGTAATGAGTGAAGTCACCGCATGTGTGGGAGGTGGGACAAAGGAGGTATCAGGGGTATGAAGAGTGGAACTAGGGGATCCATTGTAAACTAAAACAATGATAACTAACCTGAACAACAGTATACAAGGCATATTGACATTTGAGAGAGACATACAGTGAGGCATACAGTAATCACAGGTGTTGAATTGGGAGAGCTAGCTAAAACAGTAGCTAAAACAGTAGGTGAGACAACAACACCTAATCAGCTAGCACAACAACAGCAGGTAAAATGGCGTTGACTAGGCAGTGAGGGTCGGATTAACTACACACATAGCCTGAGTGCGGCTGGGGCCAACAGATAAAACATAAACAAGCAGAATGGAGTACCGTGATTAATGGACAGTCCAGCATGCATCAGGTATGTAGCCAAGTGATCAGTGTCCAGGGGGCAGCGGTGGATGGGGCAGGGAAGCTGGACTGGCGAGTATTATCCAGGTAAAAAAAAACTGGCTTGCTGTGCCAAAAAAAAGCCGCTAGCAGTGGCTAACAATGACTAAATAGCTTGTAGCTAGTTAGCTGGTTAGCTTCTGGAGGTTCTTGAGTGTGTTCTAAAAATTTAAAATTATAGCGATTCCGTATCACATTGGGTGAGGCAGGTTACCGGAAGGTATAAACAAATAAAAAATCGAAAAGAGATTGAAAGTAAATATGGGTCCTGTGAGTGTTTGGGATGCGGCGATTCAGATGGTTAGCAGGCCTGTGCTAACAAGCTAACAGTTAGTAGCATCCCTCTCTGTTGAATAGCCTTAGCCAGCTAGCTAACATAGCATCCCTCTCTGTTGGAAAGTCATAGCCAGCTAGCTAACATAGCATTCCTCTCTGTTGGATAGCCATAGCCAGCTAGCTCTCTGATTGCAACTAGCTAGTTTAGCCTACTCTAACATACTCACTGTTAGAGTAGGCTAAACTAGCTAGTTGCAATCAGCTAAGTGAAAGTGAAAGTAAAAAATATATACAGCCAAATATAGATCTCTCTCTCACCTAACTCTTGCTTCTGCTTAATTTTGGAATTTAATTTGTTCAAAACTGCTCAACTACATATTTTATGCACTGTAGTGCTAGCTAGCTGTAGCTTATGCTTTCAGTACTAGATTAACTATCTGGTCCTTTGATTGGGTGGACAACATGTCAGTTCATGCTGCAATAGCTCTGGTAGGTTGGAGGACGTCCTCTGGGAAGTTGTCATAATTACTGTGTAAGTCTATGGAAGGGGGTGAGAACCATGAGCTTCCTAGGTTTTGTATCGAAGTCAATGTACCCAGAGGAGGACGGAAGCTAGCTGTCCTCCGGCTACACCATGGTGCTACCCTACAGAGAGCTGTTGAGGCTACAGTAGACTATTGCAATATAGTGTGTATTTTGTATGTGTTTTCGTTATGTGTCAGACTAGATGTCGTCAGTAACGGTGGCTAATAGGGAACCTAATGAATCAAATCAGACATAGAACACGTGCAAATGATGAAAAAACAAACGTTTTCAAAAATATTTTACAGAGAGATGTTATTTTTGTTGTTTTGTTTTGTACTTAAAAAAAAACTACAATTGGTTTTGTACTTTAAAAAAAACTACAATTGGTAGTCTCTGCAACTCCCGTACGGACTCAGGAGAGGTAAAGGTCAAGAGCCACTTACGACACACGACCCTGCCAAGCCACACTGCTCCCTTAACCCGGAAGCCAGCTGCAGCAATGTACAAACTGGCATGCTCACCGTACAACTGGCATGCTCCCGGCCTGCCACAAGGAGTCGCTAGAGCGCGATGGGAGAGGGGCATCCCGGCTGGCCAAGCCCTCCCTCCCCTAACCCGGACGACTCTTGCGTCGCCTCACGGGTCTACGACAGCCTGGGATTGAACCTGGGTCTGTAGTGACGCCACTTGGGAGGCCCCCTGCCTAGAGATGTTCTGAGATTACTATGTGTTGGTCGTTCAAAGTAAACAAAGCCATCAAGTTACCTAGTGGGTATCTGCATGAATTAAAATACCAGGCTTTGTGGGCATGCACCCATCTACCAAGCGGGGCAGTATTTGCATGAATGAAAATACCAGGCTTTGTGGGCATGCCCCGATCTACCAAGCGGGGCAGTATCTGCATGAATGAAAATACCAGGCTTTGTGGGCATGCACCCATCTACCAAGCGGGGCAGTATCTGCATGAATGAAAATACCAGGCTTTGTGGGCATGCACCCATCTACCAAATGGGGCAGTATCTGCATGAATGAAAATACCAGGTTTTGTGGGCATGCCCCCATCTACCAAGCGGGGCAGTATCTGCATGAATGAAAATACCAGGCTTTGTGGGCATGCCCCCATCTACCAAGCGAGGCAGTATCTGCATTTTCTATGAATGCCAGGTTTTGTGGGCATGCCCCGTCTACCAAGCGGGGCAGTATCTGCATTTTCTATGAATGCCAGGCTTTGTGGGCATGCCCCCGTCTACCAAGCGGGGCAGTATCTGCATTTTCTATGAATGCCATGTTTTGTGGGAATGCCCCATCTACCAAGCGGGGCACAATACACAGGAAGTTCGAAACTTTCCTGATTCTACCAGTGAAATGAAAATTCTCTCGTTCAAGCTTGTGGTTTGGATACTGTTTAATGTTCAATGACCAAAAACATAATGTGGTTAATATAGTAATGCCTATATATATATCTTGGCAGAAATTCCCCTTTAAGGAATGTGTGTGTTGCCTTGACAAACTCGTAGGCACAACAGGTCGGTTGTTTGTATGCTGCCTGAACCCCTGTTTGTGTTCCAAATGCCCCCCCCCCCGTTCCCCTTATAGTGCACTCCTTTTGACCAGAGCCTCGTGGACACTGGTCCAAAGTAGTGCACTATAAAGAGATTAGGGTGCCATTTGGGATGCAAAGGCCTTTGTCTCAACAAAGGATACAACACCACTGACATCAATTCATAAATCAATGGTTTCTAGCTCTTTAGGTTTGACTCTCCTTCCTTCTCTTGATATTTCCCTGCTGATCATGTGGCTAGGATTCGGCAAAATAGTCAGTAGTACCCCGTAAACTCCTTTAACTCACAGCCACTCGTCCACTCTTTAGGTTCGACTTTCCTTCTCAACACCCCTTGAACTTAGGTTAAAAAAAATACATATATTTAGAACTATTAAATAACTGTGTTTTTAGCAAATGATTATGCTAATATCTGCAACATTTCTCTACTTGTAGGTCATTCATCTTTACAATATTGATCATTTCCACTTTGTTCAACTAGTTTTGTAAAAAAAAAAAAAAGTTTAATTCACCTGTTTTGGAAAAAAATATTTTTGAAGTCATCAGAATACTTAGTAAAATTTTATTTGAGTTTTCATTCGGTTTTTAAAGCGAGAACTTGTCATTTTAAATGTAATAAAAGTTTATGACAACTTGTCACTTTGCTACTGTAGTGACCACGTGTTATGGAAACATGCAGTTATGATGGTTGACGGGTTATTTACTACACACGATGCACTGAAACCACAAAAGCTTGTATGACTCTATACAGTACATTCACAATACAGTTCCGTCAAATTTCTAAATCAAAGTCCCCCCCCCCCCCGGCTCAACAAACACAACAACAACAAATACCCACACACCAAGAATAAAACCTCACACTCTCTCGAGTCGGTGAGCTATAGGCTATCATTTTTCCTCATTTTGTTCAGCCTGGTTATCTTTCCGTTGGTCTTCGTAACTCCGTCCCCCCCTTTTCCCCTGTGCTGTGTAGCGTGAGTTTACAATGGTGTGTGAAACACCGCCCTGTGTGGTTACGGTTACCTCGTGGCTTCTGTCCAACCGGAGGCGTTAGGAGAACACATCGCGCGCTTTACCCACCGGCTGCGCAGTTGCATGTTATCCTATCCAGCGCGAGCCTGGTACGAGAAATCTACCGCTGCCGCCTAACCGGAATCTTCCTTTATATAGACGGAGACAAAACAAAAATAACCACATTCAACTGACGGCGGAAAAAACATCCAGAACTTCATTTTTTTCTCTCCTTCTTTATCGCGTCCTGGTTCTCTTCTTAGAGTCTAAAGCCACGGAGCGCTTTACTATATAACCTACAGTATATTCTTTACTATATAACCTACAGTATATCGGTGAGTAGTGTGACTTCAGACTTCACCTCTTTGTCAATTCATGCTTTCTTTCATCCACCATACGAGGGGGAAGGCGGGGTCGATATGAATCATGATTTTTAAAAATCAATTGTAAGAGTTGATGATGTGTCGTTTTGCGCTCATTACTTTGTCACACCTAAATTCAATTGTGTCATGCTGTTCCTTAATTGGAGAGACAATTGTTGCATTTGGGGGACCTCATGATTAAGGACACAGCTCTATTTTATTTTATTTGAATGTCCGTTTATAAACTATATCATACCAATTTTGTAACAGGGCTTAAGTTGAGGTTCTTGTAGGTCATGGAGACCCCACATTGCAAATGCAAATCTCTTGTGTAATTTCCGGTGATTGTAGTCGAAGACTCCCAGTCTCCCAGTGTCATCCTAAAGTGGTGGAACTCTACTCTACCTTTACTCTACTCTAACTCTACTCTACTCCAACTCTACTCTACTCTAACTCTACTCTACTCCAACTCTACTCTACTCCAACTCTACTCTAGTCTACTATAACTCTACTCTAACTCTACTATAACGCTACTCTACTCTAACTCTACTCTACTCCATCTCTACTCTACTCTAACTCTACTCTACTCTACTCCAACTCTACTCTAGTCTACTATAAGTCTACTCGAACTCTCTACTATAACTCTACTCTACTATAACTCTACTCTACTATAACTCTACTCTACTCTACCTTTACCCTACTCTAACTCTATTCTACTCTACCTTTACTCTATTCCAACTCTATTCTACTCTACTCCAACTCTACTCTACTCTAATTCTACTCTACTATAACTCTACTCTACTATAACTCTACTCTACTATAATTCTACTCTACTATAACTATACTCTACCCTACTCTACTATAACTCTACTCTACTATAACTATACTCTACCCTACTCTACTATAACTCTACTCTACTATAACTATACTCTACTCTACTCTAATTCTACTCTACTATAACTACTCTACTATACTCTACTATACTCTACTATAACTCTACTCTACTATAACTCTACTATAACTCTACTCTACTGTAACTCTACTCTACTATAACTCTACTCTACTATAACTCTACTCTACTATAACTCTACTCTACTATAACTCTACTCTACTCTAACTCTACTCTACTCTAACTCTACTCTACTCTAACTCTACTCTACTATAACTCTACTCTACTATAACTCTACTCTACTCTACTCTACTATAATTCTACTCTACTCTACTATAACTCTACTCTACTATAACTCTACCCTACTCTACTATAACTCTACTCTACTATAACTATACTCTACCCTACTCTACTATAATTCTACTCTACTCTACTATAACTCTACTCTACTATACTCTACTATAACTCTACTCTACTATAACTCTACTATAACTCTACTTTACTCTACTGTAACTCTACTCTACTATAACTGTACTCTACTATAACTCTACTCTACTATAACTCTACTCTACCTCTACTATAACTCTACTATAACTCTACTATAACTCTACTCTACTATACATACAATAACTCTACTCTACTATACATACAATAACTCTACTCTACTATACATACAATAACTCTACTCTACTATACATACAATAACTCTACTATAACTCTACTCTACTCTAACTCTACATCTACTCTACTCTAACTCTACTCTACTATAACTCTACATCTACTCTACTCTAACTCTACTCTACTATAACTCTACTATACTCTACTCTAGTATAACTCTACTCTACTATACTCTACTCGAACATGACTCCAGCTGTACTCTTACTTTACTCTAACTCTTCTCTAACTCTTCTCTAGCTCTGCTCTACTGTAACTCTACTGTAACTCTACTCTTCTCTAACCGTACTCTACTCTACTCTACTCTACTCTACTCTACTCTACTCTAACTGTACTCTAACTGTACTCTACTATAACTCTACTCTACTCTAACTGTACTCTACTTTACCTCTACCTCTATTCTACTCGTACTCTATTCTTCTCTCACTCTACTCTAACTCTACTCTCTCTACTCTACTCTACTCTACTCTACTCTACTCTACTCTACTCTACTTTACCTCTACCTCTATTCTACTCGTACTCTATTCTTCTCTCACTCTACTCTAACACTACTCTAAATATACCTCACTCTCTGGTGTCATGCCAACAGTAAAACACCCTGAGACCATTCATGTGTGGGGTTGCTTCTCAGCCAAGGGAGTGGGCTCACTCACAATGTTGCCTAAGAACACAGCCGTGAATATAGAATGGTACCAACACATTCTCCGAGAGGAACTTCTTCCAAACATCCAGGAACAGTTTGGTGATGAACAATGCCTTTTCCAGCATGATGGAGAACCTTGCCATAAGGCAAAAGTGGTAACTAAGTGGCTCGGGGAACAAAACATTGATATTTGGGTCCATGGCCAGGAAACTCCCCAGACCTTAATCCCATTGAGAACTTGTGGTCAATCCTCAAGAGGCGGGTGGACAAACAAAAACCCACAAATTCTGACAAACTCCAAGTATTGATTATGCAAGAATGGGCTGCCATCAGTCAGGATGTGGCCCAGAAGTTAATTGACAACATGCCAGGGCAGATTGCAGAGGTCTTGATAAAGAAGGGTCAACACTGCAAATATTGACTCTTTGCATCAACTTCATGTAATTGTCAATAAAAGCCTTTGACACTTATGAAATGCTTGTAATTATACTTCAGTATTCCATAGTAACATCTGACAAAAATATCTAAAGACACAGAAGCAGCAAACTTTGTGGAAATTAATATTTGTGTCATTCACAAAATTATTTTGGCCATGACTCTACTCTACTCTATTATATTCTACTCTATTATATTCTACTCTATTATATTCTACTCTATTATATTCTACTCTATTATATTCTACTCTATTATATTCTACTCTATTATATTCTACTCTATTATATTCTACTCTATTATATTCTACTCTATTATATTCTACTCTATTATATTCTACTCTATTATATTCTAGTCTATTATATTCTAGTCTATTATATTCTAGTCTATTATATTCTAGTCTATTATATTCTAGTCTATTATATTCTAGTCTATTATATTCTACTCTATTATATTCTACTCTATTATATTCTACTCTATTATATTCTACTCTATTATATTCTAGTCTATTATATTCTACTCTATTATATTCTACTCTATTATATTCTACTCTATTATATTCTACTCTATTATATTCTACTCTATTATATTCTACTCTATTATATTCTACTCTATTATATTCTAGTCTATTATAACTCTACTTTTACTCTACTTTACCACTACTCTAATTCTACTCTCCTTTACCACTACTCTAATTCTACTCTCCTTTACTCTACTCTAATTCTCCTCTCCTTTACTCTACTCTAATTCTACTCTACTCTAACTCTACTCTCCTTTACTCTACTCTAACTCTACTCTCCTTTACTCTCCCCTAAATCTACTCTCCTTTACTCTACTCTAATTCTACTCTCCTTTACTCTACTCTAATTCTACTCTACTCTAATTCTACTCTCCTTTACTCTACTCTAATTCTACTCTCCTTTACTCTACTCTAATTCTACTCTCCTTTACTCTACTCTAATTCTACTCTCCTTTACTCTACTCTAATTCTACTCTCCTTTACTCTACTCTAATTCTACTCTACTCTAACTCTACTCTCCTTTACTCTACTCTAACTCTACTCTCCTTTACTCTCCCCTAAATCTACTCTCCTTTACTCTACTCTAACGCTACTCTACTATAATTGTACTCTACCCTGTCCCCGGCCGTACTACTCTACTCTAACTCTACTCTCCTTTACTCTACCCTAACTCTACTCTCCTTTACTCTACTCTAATTCTCCTCTCCTTTACTCTACTCTAATTCTACTCTACTCTAACTCTACTCTCCTTTACTCTACTCTAATTCTACTCTACTCTAATTCTACTCTCCTTTACTCTACTCTAATTCTACTCTCCTTTACTCTACTCTAATTCTACTCTCCTTTACTCTACTCTAATTCTACTCTCCTTTACTCTACTCTAATTCTACTCTCCTTTACTCTACTCTAATTCTACTCTACTCTAACTCTACTCTCCTTTACTCTACTCTAACTCTACTCTCCTTTACTCTCCCCTAAATCTACTCTCCTTTACTCTACTCTAACGCTACTCTACTATAATTGTACTCTACCCTGTCCCCGGCCGTACTACTCTACTCTCCTTTACTCTACTCTAATTCTACTCTCTACTCTCTCTGTACACTACCGCTACTCTACTCTACTCTCCTTTACTCTACCCTAACTCTACTCTCCTTTACTCTACCCTAACTCTACTCTCCTTTACTCTACCCTAACTCTACTCTCCTTTACTCTACCTAACTCTACTCTCCTTTACTCTACCCTAACTCTACTCTCCTTTACTCTACTCTAACTCTACTCTCCTTTACTCTACCCTAACTCTACTCTCCTTTACTCTACCCTAACTCTACTCTCCTTTACTCTACTCTAACTCTACTCTCCTTTACTCTACCCTAACTCTACTCTCCTTTACTCTACCCTAACTCTACTCTCCTTTACTCTACCCTAACTCTACTCTCCTTTACTCTACTCTCCTTTACTCTACCCTAACTCTACTCTCCTTTACTCTACCCTAATTCTACTCTCCTTTACTCTACTCTAATTCTACTCTCCTTTACTCTACTCTAACTCTACTCTCCTTTACTCTACCCTAACTCTACTCTCCTCTCCTTTACTCTACTCTAATTCTACTCTACTCTAACTCTACTCTCCTTTACTCTACCCTAACTCTACTCTCCTCTCCTTTACTCTACTCTAATTCTACTCTACTCTAACTCTACTCTCCTTTACTCTACTCTCCTTTACTCTACCCTAACTCTACTCTACCCTGTCCCTGGCCGCCTCTCTCAGCTGCCTCATCATCAACATGCTTCAAAATCTAAATATCACTGTATAGCCTTAAACCAGAGGTTTAATCTAATTGAAGGAGTGTAAAATCGATTCGTTTCATTTCAGGCTGTTGCAACGCCATGACAGGCGAGAAGAAAGTCTCGGTAATCAATGGCAAACCAGAGGACGCCCTGGACTTCGAGGCAGCCAACGACAAGAAGCCGGTCAACGAGAGGGGCCACTGGAACAACAAGATTGAGTTTGTCCTGTCGGTGGCCGGAGAGATCATAGGGCTGGGAAACGTGTGGCGTTTCCCCTACCTGTGTTACAAGAATGGAGGAGGTAAGATATTCTACTGTATTATAGCAAATTCTGACTGGGACTGGAACCTGGGTCCAGCGACTAACAACCCAACATCTAAGCCATTACATGACCGTTCCTTTACCTGTGCTATAAGACTGGAGGAGGTAAGACATTGATTCAAACATGTTGTAGGTCATTAGGGGGGGGTAGCTGTTCTTCCATGAGATCATAGGGTTGTTATAACAACAGATGAGGTCAGATATATCCCGACCTCTGTTATAACAACAGAGGTTAGATGTTCCCGACCTCTGTTATAACAACAGATGAGGTCAGATATTCCCGACCTCTGTTATAACAACAGAGGAGGTTAGATGTTCCCGACCTCTGTTATAACAACAGATGAGGTCAGATATTCCCGACCTCTGTTATAACAACAGAGGAGGTTAGATGTTCCCCGACCTCTGTTATAACAACAGATGAGGTCAGATATTCCCGACCTCTGTTATAACAACAGAGGAGGTTAGATGTTCCCGACCTCTGTTATAACAACAGATGAGGTCAGATATTCCCGACCTCTGTTATAACAACAGAGGAGGTCAGATGTTCCCGACCTCTGTTATAACAACATAGGAGGTCAGATGTTCCCGACCTCTGTTATAACAACAGAGGAGGTCAGATATTTAATTGTGTTGATGCAACTTCCAAGAGATTTAAACCAGTGTTGTAACAATGACATTGTAGCGGATTTGTATGTTAATCTGGTGGTTAATATGTGAACAAGCATTTCCCTACACCCTCAATAACATCTGCTAAACTGTATGTGACCAATAACATCTGCTAACCATGTGACCAATAACATCTGCTAACCATGTGACCAATAACATCTGCTAAACTGTATGTGACCAATAACATCTGCTAACCATGTGACCAATAACATCTGCTAACCATGTGACCAATAACATCTGTTAACCATGTGACCAATAACATCTGTTAACCATGTGACCAATAACATCTGCTAACCACGTGACCAATAACATCTGCTAACCATGTGACCAATAACATCTGTATGTGACCAATAACATCTGCTAAACTGTATGTGACCAATAACATCTGCTAACCACGTGACCAATAACATCTGCTAACCATGTGACCAATAACATCTGCTAACCATGTGACCAATAACATCTGCTAACCATGTGACCAATAACATCTGCTAACCATGTGACCAATAACATCTGCTAACCATGTGACCAATAACATCTGTTAACCATGTGACCAATAACATCTGTTAACCACGTGACCAATAACATCTGCTAACCACGTGACCAATAACATCTGCTAACCATGTGACCAATAACATCTGTTAACCATGTGACCAATAACATCTGCTAACCATGTGACCAATAACATCTGCTAAACTGTATGTGACCAATAACATCTGCTAACCATGTGACCAATAACATCTGCTAAACTGTATGTGACCAATAACATCTGCTAAACTGTATGTGACCAATAACATCTGCTAACCATGTGACCAATAACATCTGTTAACCATGTGACCAATAACATCTGTTAACCATGTGACCAATAACATCTGCTAACCATGTGACCAATAACATCTGCTAAACTGTATGTGACCAATAACATCTGCTAACCATGTGACCAATAACATCTGCTAACCATGTGACCAATAACATCTGCTAAACTGTATGTGACCAATAACATCTGCTAAACTGTATGTGACCAATAACATCTGCTAACCATGTGACCAATAACATCTGCTAACCATGTGACCAATAACATCTGCTAACCATGTGACCAATAACATCTGCTAACCATGTGACCAATAACATCTGCTAACCATGTGACCAATAACATCTGCTAAACTGTATGTGACCAATAACATCTGCTAACCATGTGACCAATAACATCTGCTAAACTGTACGTGACCAATAACATCTGCTAACCATGTGACCAATAACATCTGCTAAACTGTACGTGACCAATAACATCTGCTAACCATGTGACCAATAACATCTGTTAACCATGTGACCAATAACATCTGTTAACCATGTGACCAATAACATCTGCTAACCATGTGACCAATAACATCTGCTAACCATGTGACCAATAAACATTTGATTTGGACACCACTAGTCCTTCTTTATTCAAGAAAGATCCCCTCCCAATCTGTCTCTTTTGAGTACTGTAAAAAACAGAATCTTCTAGGACTTTCAATATTATAATCTTCATTCAAAATGGCTTTTTTTTTTTCTTACTCCAAGGACTTGGGCGTTTTCCGTGTCCGGGAAACTGGGCCCCATAAGGTATAATTATTAAGAACCGTTCCTTTAACACTAGTCAACGTGTGTGTGTGTGTGTGTGTGTGTGTGTGTGTGTGTGTGTGTGTGTGTGTGTGTGTGTGTGTGTGTGTGTGTGTGTGTGTGTGTGTGTGTGTGTTTTCCAGGTGCGTTCTTCGTACCATATATAATCTTCTTTATATGTTGTGGCATCCCGGTGTTCTTCCTGGAGACAGCTCTGGGACAGTTCACCAGCGAAGGAGGCATCACATGTTGGAGGAAATGCTGCCCGCTCTTTGAAGGTAATAATGCCTTTATTTATTTTATTTTTCTTCTCGATTACAAAATAAATAAATAAATAATGTCATTAATGTCATTAAATAATTATATTTTGGTTATATTATTAACACTAAAGTCAAGTATTGTGTTTTATATTCCCTTCATAATGATAATAAAAGCAAAATAAACAATCACCCTCTTGTAACGTCGTTCGTCTGTTGTAAGAAGAGAGTCAGACCGAAATGCAGCGTGTAGGTTACTCATGACTTTAATGAAGATAATCGCGGTGCATGAAATAACTGAATAAATACAAAAACAACAAACGGAACGTGAAACCTATTACAGCCTATCTGGTGAACACTACACAGAGACAGGAACAAACACCCACAAAATACAACGCGAACTCAGGCTACCTAAATACGGTTCTCAATCAGAGACAACGAGAATCACCTGACTCTAATTGAGAATCGCCTCAGGCAGCCAAGCCTATACCACACCCCTAATCAGCCGCGATCCCAAATAATACAAACCCCAATACGAAACACAACATATAAACCCATGTCACACCCTGGCCTACCCAAACATATACCAAAAACACAAAATACAATGACCAAGGCGTGACACCTCTCGATTACATTCCCAGTTGAGTATTAGTTAAGTACTTATCCTGTCCTGGTGATTGTGCTGACTGTTCATGTTTATCTATCTTATGACCTTATGTCTTTAATTCAAGTAATGATTGATGTTATTTATCCAACGTAGTGAGAAAGGAAGTCAAATAATGTTTTATATATATTTATATTCATATTTATGTAATGTATGTAATTTATGTACTATCCATCCCATGCCAGTTTATTCTCTCTGTTTTTTTTCCTTCCGATGAATTTACATACCTGTATGTTCTGTGTGTTCTGTGTGTTCTGTATGTTCTGTGTGTTCTGTATGTTCTCTGTGTTCTGTGTGTTCTGTGTGTTCTCTATGTTCTGTGTGTTCTGTGTTTGTTTAAACCTTCCTGAGTATTTTCTCTCTCTCTGTCCCGCTGAACAGCTCATAGACTCCTATCTCCTGTTTCTGTAGTGAGATAGCTTGATGTACCAGCACACCCCCTGGACAGGACACTAGTCTATCTCCTGTTTCTGTAGTGAGACAGCTTGATGTACCAGTACACCCCCTGGACAGGATACTAGTCTATCTCCTGTTTCTGTAGTGAGGCAGCTTGATGTACAGGACTCCCCCTGGACAGGACACTAGTCTATATCCTGTTCCTGTAGTGAGGCAGCACACCCCCTGGACAGGACATGAGTCTATCTCCTGTTTCTGTAGTGAGACAGCTTGATGTACCAGGACACCCCCTGGACTGTTCCATGCCTGTGTAATCTCTCTGTCTGTTTCATGCCTGTGTAATCTCTGTCTGTTTCATGCCTGTGTAATCTCTGTCTGTTCCATGCCTGTGTAATCTCTCTGTCTGTTTCATGCCTGTGTAATCTCTCTGTCTGTTCCATGCCTGTGTAATCTCTCTGTCTGTTCCATGCCTGTGTAATCTCTCTGTCTGTTCCATGCCTGTGTAATCTCTCTGTCTGTTCCATGCCTGTGTAATCTCTCTGTCTGTTCCATGCCTGTGTAATCTCTCTGTCTGTTTCATGCCTGTGTAATCTCTCTGTCTGTTCCATGCCTGTGTAATCTCTCTGTCTGTTTCATGCCTGTGTAATCTCTCTGTCTGTTCCATGCCTGTGTAATCTCTCTGTCTGTTTCATGCCTGTGTAATCTCTCTGTCTGTTTCATGCCTGTGTAATCTCTCTGTCTGTTCCATGCCTGTGTAATCTCTCTGTCTGTTCCATGCCTGTGTAATCTCTCTGTCTGTTCCATGCCTGTGTAATCTCTCTGTCTGTTCCATGCCTGTGTAATCTCTCTGTCTGTTCCATGCCTGTGTAATCTCTCTGTCTGTTCCATGCCTGTGTAATCTCTCTGTCTGTTCCATGCCTGTGTAATCTCTCTGTCTGTTTCATGCCTGTGTAATCTCTCTTGTCTGTTCCATGCCTGTGTAATCTCTCTGTCTGTTCCATGCCTGTGTAATCTCTCTGTCTGTTTCATGCCTGTGTAATCTCTCTGTCTGTTCCATGCCTGTGTAATCTCTCTGTCTGTTTCATGCCTGTGTAATCTCTCTGTCTGTTCTACAGGTATTGGCTATGCGACCCAGGTGATCGTGGCCCATTTGAATGTGTATTATGTGGTTATCCTGTCCTGGGCTATCTTCTACCTGTTCAACTGCTTCACCACGGAGCTACCCTGGGCCTCGTGTGATCACTACTGGAACACAGGTGAGAACACACCTGTTCCGTTGAGACCCATAATGCATCCTGCTTCACCTGGGTCCTACTTATAAAAAATATAAAAAAACATTTATTCTATTCTATTCTATTCTAGTCTATTCTATTCTAGTGTATTATATTATATTCTAGTCTAGTCTATTCTATTCTAGTGTATTATATTATATTCTAGTCTAGTCTATTCTATTCTAGTGTATTCTATTCTATTCTAGTCAAGTCTGACCATCTACCTCCATGTTGTTCAATACTGAATATGTTCACTGTCTGTTTCCTAGTAGAGAACTGTGATATGTTCACTGTCTGTTTCCTAGTAGAGAACTGTGATATGTTCACTGTCTGTTTCCTAGTAGAGAACTGTGATATGTTCACTGTCTGTTTCCTAGTAGAGAACTGTGATATGTTCCCTGTTTCCTAGTAGAGAACTGTGATATGTTCCCTGTTTCCTAGTAGAGAACTGTGATATGTTCCCTGTCTGTTTCCTCGTAGAGAACTGTGATATGTTCCCTGTTTCCTAGTAGAGAACTGTGATATGTTCCCTGTCTGTTTCCTCGTAGAGAACTGTGATATGTTCCCTGTCTGTTTCCTCGTAGAGAACTGTGATATGTCCCCTGTTTCCTAGTAGAGAACTGTGATATGTTCCCTGTTTCCTAGTAGAGAACTGTGATATGTTCCCTGTCTGTTTCCTAGTAGAGAACTGTGATATGTTCCCTGTTTCCTAGTAGAGAACTGTGATATGTTCCCTGTTTCCTCGTAGAGAACTGTGATATGTTCCCTGTTTCCTCGTAGAGAACTGTGATATGTCCCCTGTTTCCTAGTAGAGAACTGTGATATGTCCCCTGTTTCCTCGTAGAGAACTGTGATATGTTCCCTGTTTCCTGTTTCCTAGAGAACTGTGATATGTTCCCTGTTTCCTAGTAGAGAACTGTGATATGTTCCCTGTTTCCTAGTAGAGAACTGTGATATGTTCCCTGTTTCCTAGTTTCCTAGTAGAGAACTGTGATATGTTCCCTGTTTCCTCGTAGAGAACTGTGATATGTTCCCTGTTTCCTAGTAGAGAACTGTGATATGTTCCCTGTTTCCTAGTAGAGAACTGTGATATGTTCCCTGTTTCCTCGTAGAGAACTGTGATATGTTCCCTGTTTCCTCGTAGAGAACTGTGATATGTTCCCTGTTTCCTAGTAGAGAACTGTGATATGTTCCCTGTTTCCTAGTAGAGAACTGTGATATGTTCCCTGTTTCCTAGTAGAGAACTGTGATATGTTCCCTGTTTCCTAGTAGAGAACTGTGATATGTTCCCTGTTTCCTAGTAGAGAACTGAATGTTCCCTGTTTCCTATATGTTCCCTGTTTCCTAGTAGAGAACTGTGATATGTCCCCTGTTTCCTAGTAGAGAACTGTGATATGTTCCCTGTCTGTTTCCTCGTAGAGAACTGTGATATGTTCCCTGTTTCCTAGTAGAGAACTGTGATATGTTCCCTGTTTCCTGTGATATGTTCCCTGTTTCCTAGAGAACTGTGATATGTTCCCTGTTTCCTAGAGAGAACTGTGATATGTCCCCTGTTTCCTAGTAGAGAACTGTGATATGTTCCCTGTTTCCTCGTAGAGAACTGTGATATGTTCCCTGTCTGTTTCCTAGTAGAGAACTGTGATATGTTCCCTGTTTCTGTTGTGATATGTTCCCTGTTTCCTAGTAGAGAACTGTGATATGTTCCCTGTTTCCTAGTAGAGAACTGTGATATGTTCCCTGTTTCCTAGTAGAGAACTGTGATATGTTCCCTGTCTGTTTCCTAGTAGAGAACTGTGATATGTTCCCTGTTTCCTAGTAGAGAACTGTGATATGTTCCCTGTCTGTTTCCTAGTAGAGAACTGTGATATGTTCCCTGTTTCCTAGTAGAGAACTGTGATATGTTCCCTGTTTCCTCGTAGAGAACTGTGATATGTTCCCTGTTTCCTAGTAGAGAACTGTGATATGTTCCCTGTTTCCTAGTAGAGAACTGTGATATGTTCCCTGTTTCCTAGTAGAGAACTGTGATATGTTCCCTGTTTCCTAGTAGAGAACTGTGATATGTTCCCTGTTTCCTAGTAGAGAACTGTGATATGTTCCCTGTCTGTTTCCTAGTAGAGAACTGTGATATGTTCCCTGTTTCCTAGAACTGTGATATGTTCCCTGTTTCCTAGTAGAGAACTGTGATATGTTCCCTGTTTCCTAGTAGAGAACTGTGATATGTTCCCTGTTTCCTAGTAGAGAACTGTGATATGTTCCCTGTTTCCTAGTAGAGAACTGTGATATGTTCCCTGTTTCCTAGTAGAGAACTGTGATATGTTCCCTGTTTCCTAGTAGAGAACTGTGATATGTTCCCTGTTTCCTAGTAGAGAACTGTGATATGTTCCCTGTTTCCTAGTAGAGAACTGTGATATGTTCCCTGTCTGTTTCCTAGTAGAGAACTGTGATATGTTCCCTGTTTCCTAGTAGAGAACTGTGATATGTTCCCTGTCTGTTTCCTAGTAGAGAACTGTGATATGTTCCCTGTTTCCTAGTAGAGAACTGTGATATGTTCCCTGTTTCCTAGTAGAGAACTGTGATATGTTCCCTGTTTCCTAGTAGAGAACTGTGATATGTTCCCTGTTTCCTAGTAGAGAACTGTGATATGTTCCCTGTTTCCTAGTAGAGAACTGTGATATGTTCCCTGTTTCCTAGTAGAGAACTGTGATATGTTCCTGTATGTTCCCTGTATGTTCCCTGTTTCCTAGTAGAGAACTGTGATATGTTCCCTGTTTCCTAGTAGAGAACTGTGATATGTTCCCTGTTTCCTAGTAGAGAACTGTGATATGTTCCCTGTTTCCTAGTAGAGAACTGTGATATGTTCCCTGTCTGTTTCCTAGTAGAGAACTGTGATATGTTCCCTGTCTGTTTCCTAGTAGAGAACTGTGATATGTTCCCTGTTTCCTAGTAGAGAACTGTGATATGTTCCCTGTTTCCTAGTAGAGAACTGTGATATGTTCCCTGTTTCCTAGTAGAGAACTGTGATATGTTCCCTGTTTCCTAGTAGAGAACTGTGATATGTTCCCTGTTTCCTAGTAGAGAACTGTGATATGTTCCCTGTTTCCTAGTAGAGAACTGTGATATGTTCCCTGTTTCCTAGTAGAGAACTGTGATATGTTCCCTGTCTGTTTCCTAGTAGAGAACTGTGATATGTTCCCTGTCTGTTTCCTCATAGAGAACTGTGATATGTTCCCTGTTTCCTAGTAGAGAACTGTGATATGTTCCCTGTTTCCTCGTAGAGAACTGTGATATGTTCCCTGTTTCCTCGTAGAGAACTGTGATATGTTCCCTGTTTCCTAGTAGAGAACTGTGATATGTTCCCTGTTTCCTAGTAGAGAACTGTGATATGTTCCCTGTTTCCTAGAGAACTGTGATATGTTCCCTGTTTCCTAGAACTGTGATATGTTCCCTGTTTCCTAGTAGAGAACTGTGATATGTTCCCTGTCTGTTTCCTAGTAGAGAACTGTGATATGTTCCCTGTCTGTTTCCTAGTAGAGAACTGTGATATGTTCCCTGTCTGTTTCCTAGTAGAGAACTGTGATATGTTCCCTGTTTCCTAGTAGAGAACTGTGATATGTTCCCTGTCTGTTTCCTAGTAGAGAACTGTGATATGTTCCCTGTTTCCTAGTAGAGAACTGTGATATGTTCCCTGTCTGTTTCCTAGTAGAGAACTGTGATATGTTCCCCTGAGAACTGTGATATGTTCCTAGTAGAGAACTGTGATATGTTCCCTGTTTCCTAGTAGAGAACTGTGATATGTTCCCTGTCTGTTTCCTAGTAGAGAACTGTGATATGTTCCCTGTTTCCTAGTAGAGAACTGTGATATGTTCCCTGTCTGTTTCCTAGTAGAGAACTGTGATATGTTCCCTGTTTCCTAGTAGAGAACTGTGATATGTTCCCTGTTTCCTAGTAGAGAACTGTGATATGTTCCCTGTCTGTTTCCTAGTAGAGAACTGTGATATGTCCCCTGTTTCCTAGTAGAGAACTGTGATATGTCCCCTGTTTCCTAGTAGAGAACTGTGATATGTTCTCTGTCTGTTTCCTAGTAGAGAACTGTGATATGTTCCCTGTTTCCTAGTAGAGAACTGTGATATGTTCCCTGTTTCCTAGTAGAGAACTGTGATATGTTCCCTGTTTCCTTGTAGAGAACTGTGATATGTTCCCTGTTTCCTAGTAGAGAACTGTGATACGTTCCCTGTTTCCTTGTAGAGAACTGTGTCGATTTCCAGAGGAACGGCACCAATTTCACCTTCAACCCCAACTCCACCTCGCCTGTTGTAGAGTTCTGGGAGTGAGTACATTGTTTTATAATATATACATACTGTATGTATAGTATCAGCATCCAGGCTAGTACCACAACCGGCCGTGATTGGGAGTCCCATAGGATGGCTCACAATTGGCCCAGCGTCGTGCGGATTTGGCCGGTGTAGTGCTGTCATTGTAAATAACGACTTGCCTAGTTAAATAAAGGATAAATTAAAATATAAAATTATATTTATATTGATACTGCACGTATAGCTGAACTATACTATAAAGCTGAATTATACTATACTATATAGCTGAATTATAATATATTATATAGCTGAACTATACTATATAGCTGAATTATACTATACTATATAGCTGAATTATACTATATTATATAGCTGAACTATACTATATAGCTGAAGTATACTATATAGCTGAACTATACTATACTATATAGCTGAACTATACTATATAGCTGAAGTATACTATACTATATAGCTGAAGTATACTATACTATATAGCCAAATTATACTATACTATATAGCCAAATTATACTATACTATATAGCCAAATTATACTATACTATATAGCTGAACTATACTATACTATATAGCTGAACTATACTATACTATATAGCTGAATTATACTATACTATATAGCTGAACTATACTATATAGCCGAACTACACCATACTGTATAGCTGAACTATACTATATAGCTGAAGTATACTATATAGCTGAAGTATACTATATAGCCAAACTACACCATACTGTATAGCTGAACTATACTATATAGCTGAAGTATACTATATAGCCGAACTACACCATACTGTATAGCTGAACTATATTCATGGGTTGCACATCGGTCACAGGTCACATCCCACCGTTGGTGTAAGTGCTCCTAAGACGTCTCAGATTTAGTTTTGCCCGACATTCTTTACATAAGCTACTGTAGCTGTATTTGTATTTATTAGGGATCCCCATTAGTTCCTGTCAAGGCAGCAGCTACTCTTCCTGGGGTTTATTATGGATCCCCATTAGTTCCTGCCAAGGCAGCAGCTACTCTTCCTGGGGTTTATTATGGATCTCCATTAGTTCCTGCCAAGGCAGCAGCTACTCTTCCTGGGGTTTATTATGGATCCCCATTAGTTCCTGCCAAGGCAGCAGCTACTCTTCCTGGGGTTTATTATGGATCCCCATTAGTTCCTGCCAAGGCAGCAGCTACTCTTCCTGGGGTTTATTATGGATCCCCATTAGTTCCTGCCAAGGCAGCAGCTACTCTTCATGGGGTTTATTATGGATCCCCATTAGTTCCTGCCAAGGCAGCAGCTACTCTTCCTGGGGTTTATTATGGATCCCCATTAGTTCCTGCCAAGGCAGCAGCTACTCTTCCTGGTGTTTATTATGGATCCCCATTAGTTCCTGCCAAGGCAGCAGCTACTCTTCCTGGGGTTTATTATGGATCCCCATTAGTTCCTGCCAAGGCAGCAGCTACTCTTCCTGGGGTTTATTATGGATCCCCATTAGTTCCGGCCAAGACAGCAGCTACTCTTCCTGGGGTTTATTATGGATCCCCATTAGTTCCTGCCAAGGCAGCAGCTACTCTTCCTGGGGTTTATTATGGATCCCCATTAGTTCCTGCCAAGGCAGCAGCTACTCTTCCTGGGGTTTATTATGGATCCCCATTAGTTCCGGCCAAGACAGCAGCTACTCTTCCTGGGGTTTATTATGGATCCCCATTAGTTCCTGCCAAGGCAGCAGCTACTCTTCCTGGGGTTTATTATGGATCCCCATTAGTTCCCGCCAAGGCAGCAGCTACTCTTCCTGGGGTTTATTATGGATCCCCATTAGTTCCTGTCAAGGCAGCAGCTACTCTTCCTGGGGTTTATTATGGATCCCCATTAGTTCCTGTCAAGGCAGCAGCTACTCTTCCTGGTTTATTATGGATCCTCATGCTAATTGAAGATATGGCAAATAGTAGTGTCAATATCGTCCGGTATTGTCCTCAGTAATTTTACATCCAAGTTGTCAGACCCCGGTGGCTTGTCATTGTTGATAGATGACAATAATTTGTTCACTTCTTCCACACTCACTTTACAGAATTCAAATTTACAATGCTTGTCTTTTCATAATTTGGTCAAATATACTTGGATGTGTAGTGTCAGCGTTTGTTGCTGGCATGTCATGCCTAAATTTGCTAATATTGCCAATTAAACAAATTATTAAAGTAATTGGCAATATCAGTGTTATGCAGGTGAATGAGGACCCAAAAGCGACTTGGCGAAAACAGAGTATTTATTCCAGTAAAGACAAAAGTTAATCTTATAACAAAGAAAACAAAACAGAAAAATAATACTCCACTCGTCAGTAGCGAGAACAGACTGGAGACTTGATCAAGAACTGCAGGTTGCCTCGGGAAGGCACTTGAACGTAGCAGACTCAGACACCTGCTCACACGCAGCATCTGAGGAAAAACACGACAGGGCAATACAAGACACAGCACAGTGAACAATCAGATAAGGATCCGACAAGGACAGAACGGAAAACAAGGGAAGAAATAGGGCTCTAATCAGGGGCAAAATAAGGAACAGGTGTGAAAAGACTAAATGATGATTAGGGGAATGAGGAACAGCTGGGAGCAGGAACGGAACGATAGAGAGAGAGAGAGAGAGGGAGGGGGAGGGGAAGAGAGGGATAGAAAGAGGGAAAGAACCTAATAAGACCAGCAGAGGGAAACGAACAGAAGGGAAAGCATAATGACAAGACAATCTAAGACAAAACATGACAATCAGTGGGGTTTTGTGATGAATGAGCCATCTGATTCAATGAATGATGGAGCTGAGTTTGCCTTTTTGCCCAAAATGTCATGTAAGGTGCTCCAAAGCTTTTTGTTATCATTCTTTGTCATTTATCTTTGTTTCATAGTGTAGTTTCTTCTTCTTTTTTAATTCAGTTTCGTCACATGATTTATCAATTTGCAGTACCTTTGCCAATCGGTTGTGCAGCCAGACTTTTTTGACATTCCTTTTGCATCATCCCTCTCAACCATACCATGTTTAAATTCCTCATCAATCCATGGGGATTTAACTGGTTTTAGTCATTTTCTTAATGGGATTATGCCTATTAGTAACTGGAATAAGTAATTTCATTAATGTGTCTGGTGCAGCGTCTGTTTGCTCCTCATTACACACCACAAACCAGCAAATATGCTTTGCATCAACAACATAGGAATCACTACTAAACATATTGTATGACCTCGTAGACACTATATTAGTCCCAGCCTTTGAAACTTTGGTTTTCCTAGATATGGCTACTATATTGTGATCAATACATCCAATGGATTTGGATACTGCGTTAAAGCACATTTCTGCAGCTTTAGTAAATATGTGATCAATACATGTTGATGATTTAATTCTTATGCTGTTTGTAAATACCCTGGTACCAGGTTTCACACATGTTATCCAGATACTGACTGCTGGCACTTGGTGGTCTATAGCAGCTTCCCACCAGAATGGGCTTTAGGTGAGGCAGATGAACCTGTAGCCATATTACTTCAACAGTATTTAACATGAGACCCTGTCTAAACTTTACAGGAATGTGTTTCTGAATATAAACAGCAACACCTCCACATTTGGCATTTCTGTATTTTCTGTAGATGTTATAACCATGTCTTGCTACCACTGTATCATCAAAGGTATTATCTAAGTGAGTTTCAGATATAGTCAGAATATGAATGTCATCTGTTACTAGCAAATTATTGATTTCATTAACCTTGTTTCTTAAGATACATATGTTAACATGAGCTTTTTTAAAACACTTTTCTGGGATGCTTGATTATTTTCATTACTTTACTGGGAAGTTAGCAGAAGTAGACATGCTCATGTTATTTATGTTTAGGGGGTGAGCTGCACACAGTGGAGTTCCTCCTAGGGCACACCGCCCCAGTGCTAACAGTATAACTCTGGTTCATAGGCACATGATTACTGCAGACAATAGCTGTGGGATCAGAGGCCTTCAGGGCAGTTGGAGGGACATAAATTAGGTTACTTACATTGTCTTCCAACACCCCTGGGATAATGTACATTTGCTGAAGCATTATGATGACTCAGTGTCTCAATGGTGGGGATTAACTGAGCTGGGTTTGGGTCATTGATAAGTCATTGTCTCAACGCAGCCTTATAATGCTGTGTAAGGATCCAGGAGCCCAAATGATTTGGGTGGATCCCATCCTCCTTATAAAACAAGCTTTGTTTTCAGAAGGTATCAAAATGGTCAATAAATGTTCCACCCACAGAGCTGCAATAGTCTGGTAGCCAGTTATGGAGGGATACAAGTCTGCTGAACCATTCAATGTCACGATTTAGGGAGGGCAGATGGCGAAATATTATGGGGCGTTTGTTGGTGTCAAGCAGAGAACCAATCAGTTCTGTAATCCATCTTCAGCTGTTCTGAGCTGCCCTTCATAATGTCCTTGAATCCCACACGAACTATGATAGATTCAATTTCCTGATGCAGGTTAAATTTTTTGGGAGCAGCTAATTGATGTTCTGATGCAGGTTTATAATGTTGGGGAGCAGCTTATTGATGTCCTGATGCAGGTTTATAATGTTAGGGAGCAGATTATTGATGTCCTGATGCAGGTTTATAATGTTAGGGAGCAGTTTATTGATGTCCTGATGCAGGTTTATAATGTTAGGGAGCAGATTATTGATGTCCTGATGCAGGTTTATAATGTTAGGGAGCAGATTATTGATGTCCTGATGGAACTCCGGATTGGAACATTGGAACTCCGGATTGGAACATTGGAACTCCGGATTGGAACATTGGAACTCCGGATTGTCAGTATTGTCCCACATAAGAACGTAGTAAACACAGATTCTACAACGCTGGAAACATTCATTAGCTTTTCCATGCGAAGCGGGCTCCATTGCAACCTAGCTAGCTGTCTCCCTGTGGCTACTGTATGTGTAGCCAGTCTATTGTGACTGACTCCAGCAGATTTAAAGTAAATTCCATTTCAATTCTAGTCAATTCAGGAAGTGCAATGAATTTCCTGGAATTGAAACGCAAATGATCCCATTCCTGGGCTCCAGTATATTAGTGTATATGCAGACAGCCTACTGTTGGTTTGGCTACAGTACTCTGGTAAAACGGAGGGAAACTCAGTGTGCAACCCTAAGGGCACTGACAACAAGTTGCTGTAGCCTACAATTGACATACTTAACCATTTTCCTAATAATTTGTCAGTCATTTTAAATGGTTCTATGTCTACCAGCGTCAGTGGAGCTCTTGCACAGCCGGAGATGTTATGATGTGGAGACAAATCTGCTCGTGTCAGCATGTTGTGTTGTTGGGAGCAGGATTCCTGTCTGGCTGCCAAAGGGCAGGCAGCCATGGAGGAGATGGCAAGGCTACTGTATCACTGCGAGGCTCTCCCCCAAATGTCACACTATTTCCTATATAGTGCACTACCCATAGGGCCAAAAGTTGTGCACTATATAGGGAATAGGGTGTGTTTTGGGGGGGAGACACACAGGCAGCTATTAAGGATATGAAATGCTACTGTATGATATCTCTCTGAACCTGGACAATCGATGACCGGGCTATAGGAGCGATGCCAAACAGCTAGCTAACGCTCATAGCCATCTACTCTAGGAGCAGGTTGAGTCAAAATACCGTAGCAAAACCCTGTTTGGTTACCTAGCTTATCACATCATATTCAGAGGTTAGCCTATCTTATGGTTAGCCTATCTTATGGTTAGCCTATCCTATGGTTAGCCTATCCTATGGTTAGCCTATCCTATGGTTAGCCTATCCTATGGTTAGCCTATCCTATGGTTAGCCTATCCTATGGTTAGCCTATTCAGAGGTTAGCCTATTCAGAGGTTAGCCTATTCAGAGGTTAGCCTATTCAGAGGTTAGCCTATTCAGAGGTTAGCCTATTCAGAGGTTAGCCTATTCAGAGGTTAGCCTATTCAGAGGTTAGCTAGTAAGAGGTTAGCGTAGTAAGAGGTTAGCCTATCCCACTGTAGCTCTCCCAGATTGAGCCAGAGTAGGAGTTTGAATCAGCTGGCTAACCAGTTTCCTACACTTTTACAGATGTAGTACCTTCAGTTGATCATCCTGTTGTTGCAGGAATTTTCCTACGCAGCCGGAAATGAAAACTTGTGTATTCAATAGTTTGTCGTTTCCACTTTAGAATTTCAGACTTGATTTGCCCTAATGAAAAATGTATCAACCCCTATACAAAACATGTCCATTAATTATAATCCACAATTCGCATTTCCTGTTGCTGCAGGTTTATTTATCTGCAAAAACTGGCTCAAATAACGACATGGCATCTGTACTATAATCTGGTGTTCATGGAGAATTGACAACAACTAAGTGTTGTGTAAGTGGCAGCATACTAGTTTCATGCTAATTACAGTATTGAGATGTCATATTTTACAGTATAATAGTTTCATGCTAATTTCAGTGTCGTCATGTTACATTTTACAGTATAATAGTTTCATGCTAATTACAGTATTGTCATGTCATATTTTACAGTATAATAGTTTCATGCTAATTTCAGTGTCGTCATGTTACATTTTACAGTATAATAGTTTCATGCTAATTACAGTATTGTCATGTCATATTTTACAGTATAATAGTTTCATGCTAATTACAGTGTCGTCATGTCACATTTCAGAAAGTGTTGCTAGTTTTGTGAGGTCAGCATTGTCCGTTCATGGACTCCATTGCAGCCATATTGAAATACAATGAAGTCACTTGGTATTCCCTGTGGATGTCTTTCTGGCCTGGTCCCAAACCTTAAGAGTTGAACCAGGGCTGGTCCCAAATCTGCATTTGATATCTTGCCAACGCGTATGGTCATTGACATGCATGACAACTCGGCTATAGATCAGATCTGGGACCAGTGTGGCCCTAATTCAACTCTTAAGGTCATTGTCATGCCAACAGCACTTTAACAGATCTGGGACCAGGCTAGAGCCAGGTCTGGCATTTGATTCTTGTTCAGTCAGGACCCCAGCAGCACTGGACGACTTCTTAGCTGCCACTCCAACCCCAGAGTAGTGAAGGAACGAGACTGGTTTCAACAGTGTTCTGCCCTTGGCCCTGGGTACCTAGGTACTGGGCCCTGGGTTCTCTGGGTACCTGGGTACTGGGCCCTGGGTTCTCTGGGTACCTGGGTACAGGGCCCTGGTTTCTCTGGGTTCTCTGGACCCTGGGTTTTCTGGGTTCTCAGGGGTACTAGGCCCTGGTTTCACTGGGTTCTCTGGGTACCTAGGTACTGGGCCCTCTGGGTACTGGGCCCTGGTTTCACTGTGTATGGGCTATGGGTGGGGGAACACATAGATGATCAATGGTCAGGGTTGGACCCAGATCTCTACGGGCCTCTCTCTCTCTCGACACAGACCCTCAATCACCTAATCACCTAATCACCTAATCACCTAATCACCTAATCACCTAATCACCTAATCACCTAATCACCTAATCACCTAATCACCTAATCACCTAATCACCTAATCACCTAATTGATAACACACATGAAATATGCCAGTATGTCTTGGGGGTCAATTCCATTTTCACAGAAAACCCCAATTGAAATGCAGTTGATCCCAACCATGGTTTAAGATGTCATTTCTCATTTTAGAACAACATTAAAGATTTTTTTTTATTTGACCTTTATTTTACTAGGCAAGTCAGTTAAGAACAAATTCTTATTTTCAATGACGGCCTAGGAACAGTGGGTTAACTGCCTGTTCAGGGGCAGAACGACAGATTTTGTACCTTGTCAGCTCGGGGATTTGAACTTGCAACCTTTCGGTTACTAGTCCAATGCTCTTACCACTAGGCTACCCTGTGAGATATTGAGATATTTTATTAATTGTGTGTCTTTCCTGATATGTTTTTTTTTGTCGTCTTTGCTCTAACAGACGTCGTGTCCTCAAGATCTCCAGTGGGATTGAACACATCGGGAAGCTACGCTGGGAACTGGCTCTGTGTCTGGCTCTGGCTTGGGTCATCTGCTACTTCTGCATATGGAAAGGGCCCAAATCCACCGGAAAGGTAAAACATTTTTTTCATTAGCTACAACAGTCAAGCCTTATTGCGGAACATTGCCTTTAGATTTCGATCGAGCGATGAAGAAGATCTTTCTCAGTACAGTATTGAATTGAGTTACGTGGAAGGTTCTGCTACTCTTTGAACAGGGATCTCAGTATTAGACTTCACTCTTGGTGACAAGATCACTGCAATATCACTGCATATCACCGCAATATCTTACCTGTTGTGTGAAATGAAATGTGTGTGTGTGTGTGTGTGGAGGGGGGGTGGCAATGAGTTGGGTAATACCTGTTAAGAATAATAAATAAAAGTAACAAGTAATTAAAGAACAGCAGTAAAATAACAATAGCGAGACTATAAACAGGGGTTACTGGTACAGAGTCAATTTGCAGGGGCACAGATGTTGAACTAATTGAGAAAATATATACATGTAGGTAGAGTTATTATATAATAATAATAATGATAATATATGCCATTTAGCAGACGCTTTTATCCAAAGCGACTTACAGTCATGTGTGCATACATTCTACGTATGGGTGGTCCCGGGGATCGAACCCACTACCCTGGCGTTACAAGCGCCATGCTCTACCAACTGAGCTACAGAAGGACCGTGACTATGCATTGATAATAACAGACAGTAACAGAAGCGTAGGAGGGGGGTGCAATGCAAATAGTCCAGGTAGCCATTTGATTAGATGTTCAGGAGTCTTATGGCTTGGGGGTAGAAGCTGTTTAGAAGCCTCTTGGACCTAGACTTGGCGCTCCGGTACCGCTTGCCGTGTGGTAGCAGAGAGAACAGTATATGACTGGGGTGGCTGGGGTCTTTGTCAATTATTAGGGCCTTCCTCTGACACCGTCTGGTATAGAGATCCTGGGCCGTACGCACTACCCTCTGTAGTGCCTTGCGGTCGGAGGCTGAGCAGTTGCCATACCAGGCAGTGATGCAACCCGTCAGGATGCTTTCGAGTGTAAAACCTTTTGAGGATCTGAGGACCCATGCCAAATCTTTTCAGTCTCCTGAGGGGGAATAGGTTTTGTCGTGCCCTCTTCATGACTGTCTTGGTGTGTTTGGACCGTTCTAGTTTGTTAGTGATGTGGACGCCAAGGAACTTGAAGCTCTCAAACTGCTCCACTACAGCCCTGTCGAGGAGAATGGGGGCGTGCTCGGTCCTCCTTATCCTGTAGTCCACAATCATCTCCGATTGTCTTGATCACGTTGAGGGAGAGGTTTGTAGACCTGGCACTACACTACCAGGTCTCTGACCATCGTTGTCATTGTCGGTGATCAGGCCTACCACTGTTGTCATCTGCAAACTTAATGATGGTGTTGGGGTCGTGCCTGGCCATGCAGTCATGAGTGAACAGGGAGTACAGGAGGGGACTGAGCACACACCCCTGAGGGGTCCCCGTGTTGAGGATCAGCGTGGCGGATGTTTTTGTTACCTACCCTTACCACCTGGAGGAGGCCCGTCAGGAAGTCCAGAATCCAGTTGCAGAGTGAGGTGTTTAGTCCCAGCGTAGTGATGAGCTTTGAGGGCACTATGGTGTTGAACACTGAGCTGTAGTCGATGAATAGCATTCTCACATAGGTGTTCATTTTGTCCAGGTGGGAAAGGGTAGTGTGGAGTGCAATAGAGATTCCATCATCTGTGGATCTGTTGGGGCGGTATGCAAATTGGAGTGGGTCTAGGATTTCTGGGATTATGGTGTTGATTTGAGCCATGACCAGCCTTTCAAGCATTTCATGGCTACAGACGTGAGTGCTACGGGTCGTTTAGGCAGGTTACCTTAGTGTTCTTGGGACTATGGTGGTCTGCTTGAAACATGTTGGTATTACAGACTCGGACAGGGAGAGGTTAAAAATGTCAGTGAAGACACTTGCCAGTTGGTTAGCGCATGCTCAGAATCCACATCCTGGTAATCTGTCTAGCCCTGCGGCCTTGTGAATGTTGACCTGTTTAAAGGTTTTACTTACATCGGCTGTGGAGAGCGTGATCACACATCATGGTCAGATTTGCCAAATGGAGGGTGAGGGAGAGCTTTGTATGTGTCTCTGTGTGTGGAGTAAAGGTGGCCTGGAGTTTTTTTAAACTTCTGGTTGCATATTTAACATGCTGATAGAAATGAGGTTTAACTGATTTAAGATTTAAAGGATTAAAGTTTTCGCTGCGTTAATGTCCCCGGCCACTAGGAGCGCCGCCTCTGGATGAGTGTTTTCCTGTTTGCTCATTGAGTGCGGTTTTAGTGCAGCATCGGTCTGTGGTGGTATGTAGACCAGCTACGAAAAATACAGATGAAAGCTCCCTAGGTAGATAGTGTGGTCTACAGTTTATCATGAGATACTCTACCTCAGGCAAGCAAAAAACCAAATCAAATCAAATTGTATTGCTCACATATACACATTTTGCGGATGGAGTGAAATGCTTGTATTCCAACAATGCAGTAATATCTAATAATTCACAACAATACAAGAAAAAAGTAAAAGAATGGAATAAAAAAGTAAAGAAATATATACAGTGCCTTGCGAAAGTATTTGGCCCCCTTGAACTTTGGGACCTTTTGCCACATTTCAGGCTTCAAACATAAAGATATAAAACTGTATTTTTTTTGTGAAGAATCAACAACAAGTGGGACACAATCATGAAGTGGAATGACATTTATTGGACATTTCAAACTTTTTTAACAAATCAAAAACTGAAAAAAGTGGGCGTGCAATTATTCAAAATTATTCAGCCCCTTTACTTTCAGTGCAGCAAACTCTCTCCAGAAGTTCAGTGAGGATCTCTGAATGATCCAATGTTGACCTAAATGACTAATGATGATAAATACAATCCACCTGTGTGTAATCAAGTCTCCGTATAAATGCACCTGCACTGTGATAGTCTCAGAGGTCCGTTAAAAGCGCAGAGAGCATCATGTAGAACAAGGAACACACCAGGCAGGTCCGAGATACTGTTGTGAAGAAGTTTAAAGTCGGATTTGGATACAAAAAGATTTCCCAAGCTTTAAACATCCCAAGGAGAACTGTGCAAGCGATAATATTGAAATGGAAGGAGTATCAGACCACTGCAAATCTACCAAGCCATGGTTAAATGCGATGGTTCACACTTTCAGTTTTGCACGAATGCTGCAATATATCTACAGTTTTCCTTGTTTGGGTAGGTTTTAATAGTTACAGTGGGAACAACCTCTCCACTACACTTTCTGACAAACTCAGTCACCATTTCTGTCTATATCAACCTCCCTATCCCCCTCTCTGTGCCTTGTCCCATTCCGTCCCCCTGTCCAAGTTCCCTATCCCCCTCTCTGTGCTTCTCTCTCCCTGTCCCCCTCTCCGTGCTTCTCTCTCCCTGTCCCCCTCTCCGTGCTTTGTCCCCCTTCTCCTTCCCTCTCTCTGTGCCTCTCTCTCCCTGTCCCCCTCTATCCCACCTCCCTGCCCCCTCTCCGTGCCTCTCTCTCCCTGTCCCCCTCTATCCCACCTCCCTGCCCCCCTCTCCGTGCCTCTCTCTCCCTGTCCCCCTTTCCGTTCTTTGAGCCTCTACCCAGTCCCTTCCATTCTCCCTGCAGTCTTTAAGAAAGTAGAACCGATTCAATGAACCAGAATGAGAAGGGGAGGAGAGAAAGAGAAATGAAGAGAGATGTGGAAAAATGAATGGGCTCACATTGTACAGGAGAAAAGAGGACTCGGCAGCGAAGGAGGCCTATATCTCCTGAAGTGTCTTTTGTCCCAACGTGAAGTAAGCCGAAAGAATGCTCCTTCATAGCCCGGGTCTTTAGGGAACAGTCCAAGATTGATTTCTGCTTTCACTGAGAGGAAAGTAGAGCGTTCATGAGGGGCATGCAGAGTTCCTTCTCCTCTCTCTCTCTCTCTCTCTCTCTCTCTCTCTCTCTCTCTCTCTCTCCCCTCATCCTCTCTCTCCCCCCTCATCCTCATCCTCTCTCTCCCCCCTCATCCTCATCCTCTCTCTCTCTCACCTACTCACTTCTCTCTCTCTCTCACTTTGTAGATGTACAGTGAGCTGTCTGCTTGTGGTTAGATGTACAGTGAGCTCCAAAACTATTGGGACAGTGACATTTGTTGTCGTTGTTTTGGCTCTGTCCAGCACTTTGGATTTGAAATTATACAATAACTACGAGGTTCAAGTGCAGACTGTCAGCTTTAATCCGAGGGTATTTTCATCCATATCGAGTGAACCGTTTAGAAATTACACACCCCTTTTTGTACATAGCCCCCCCCCCATTTTAGGGGTTCCAAAAGTATTGAGACAAAATCACTTATATGTGTATTAACGTAGTAGAAAGTTAAGTATTTGGTTCCATATTCATAGCATGCAATGATTACATCAAGCTTGTGTTCCAGATTATTTTGTGCCCAATAGAAATGAAATTAATGGTATATAATGGTATATGATGTTTTCTAAATTAATGTGGATGTGGATAACCCTGAATAATGAGTGATGATACACAAATATCATACCTCCAAGTTCACGGTTTACAACAAAAATGTTTTTAGGGGGGGGGGTATATTATTTTTGACTTGCTCGGTCATGTGCTGGGGTGGTGTGGTGGCAGTGGGTTTGAGATGTGATCATTTTTATTAGACTGATTAAAAAACTAGGGGCTTTTCTTTCTCTCACACTGCCTTCTTCTGCAAATAGTGTTTTTTAAACTTGACTATGGGGTGTGGGTTCAGATAATATGCTGCGAAGAAGCAAGTTTTATTCCGTTGAGTCTCATATATGATTGACATGCGAAACTACAACAGGAGTTATGTAACTCTATTCAACATGGCTGAATGACAAGTCTGGCGGTCACACACACTGATGTAGCTAGTCGGGTGAGAGGAGTTGGCGACTGGGTGCCAAGCGTTGTGGGGAACACTGAAGGGGTTAAGGAATGATGTGTGTCTGTGCCAAGACGGCAGGACTCTGCTCTAAAGAACCTAATGGAGACACTAATTCTCTCAAGGAGGGAGGGAGGGATGGAGGAGGCCGGTGCTCCGAGCCAGGGAGGGAGGGAGGGAGGGAGGGAGGGAGGGAGGAGGCCGGTGCTCCGAGCCAGCGAGGGAGGGAGGGAGGGATGGAGGAGGAGGCCGGTGCTCCGAGCCAGGGAGGGAGGGAGGGAGGGAGGAGGCCGGTGCTCCGAGCCAGCGAGGGAGGGAGGGAGGGAGGCCGGTGCTCCGAGCCAGGGAGGGAGGGAGGGAGGGAGGAGGCCGGTGCTCCGAGCCAGCGAGGGAGGGAGGGAGGGAGGGATGGAGAGATAGTGATGGAGGGAACGAGGGAAGATGCTAGAGGGATTGAAGGATTATGAAATATAGTGGTGGAAAAATCACTCAGCATCTTCCCTCTCCAACGCACAGAGGAGAGGAAAGAGATACAAATAGAATACTTAGAGCTGTGCTGGGGTAATGGATGACAACATGATGTTCAGTGTCTGGATCAGAAGCTGTCCTCTACACAAATAGGAAGGGGAGTTGACTCTCTCTCTCTCTCTCTCTCTCTCTCTCTCCCTCCTTAAATTCCCCTGTATCTCCCCTCTGTCTCTTTCTCTCTCTCAATTCAATGACAATTAAAGGGCTTTATTGGCATGGGAAACATATGTCTACATTGCCAAAGCAAATGTAATAGATAATCATTTAAAAAAAGGTGAAATAAACAATAACAATTAACAGTAAACATTACACTCACAGAAGTTCCAAAAGGATAAAGGCATTACAAATGTCATATTATGTACAAAAGGGAAAATAAATAAGCATAAAAATGGGTTGTAATTTACAATGGTGTGTGTTCTTCACTGGTTGCCTTTTTCTTGTGGCAACAGGTCACAAATCTTGCTGCTGTGATGACACACTGTGCTATTTCACCCAGTAGATATGGGAGTTTATCAAAATTGGGTTTGTTTTCGAATCCTTTGTGGGTCTGTAATCTCAGGGAAATTTTTGTCTCTAATATGGTCAAACATTTGTCAGGAGGTTAGGAAGTGCAGCTCAGTCTCCACCTCATTTTGTGGGCAGAGAGCACATAGCCTGTCTTCTCTTGAGAGCCATGTCTGCCTACGGCGGCCTTTCACAATAGCAAGGCTATTCTCACTAAGTTTGTACATAGTCAAAGCTTTCCTTAAGTTTGGGTCAGTCACAGTGGTCAGGTATTCTGCCACTGTGTACTCTCTGTTTAAATAAAGTATTTAGTCAAGAAGTTACAGGTCTGTGAGAACCAGAAATCTTGCTTGTTTGTAGGTGACCAAATACTTATTTTACACCATAATTTGCCAATAAATTCATAAAAATCCTAAAATGTGATGATTTTCTGGATTTTTTTCTCTCATTTCGTCTGTCATAGTTGAAGTGTACCTTCTGTAGCTCAGTTGGTAGAGCATGGCGCTTGTAACGCCAGGGTAGTGGGTTCGATCCCCGGGACCACCCATACGTAGAATGTATGCACACATGACTGTAAGTCGCTTTGGATAAAAGCGTCTGCTAAATGGCATATATTATTTATTATATTATTAAGTGTACCTTTGTTGAAAATTACAGGCCCCTCATCATCTTTTTAAGTGGGAGAACTTGCACAATTGGTGGCTGACTAAATACCCCCCCCCCCCACTGTATATATACAGTACATCTATGTGTGAATGATCCTTAAATCAATTCCATATAGCTGAATAGAACCCTCCACCTCCACCGGCTTAGACTGGGTTAAAACAGTTACATTTTAAAGACCAGGGAGGTTTTCAAATACCTCACAAAGAAAGGCACCTATTGGTAGTTGGGTAAAAAAAAAGCAGATATTGAATATCCATTTGAGCATGGTGATGTTAATTACATTTTGGAAGGTGTATCAATACATTCAGTCACTACAAAGATACAGGCGTCCTTCCTAACTCAGTTGCCGGAGAGGAAGGAAACTATTTAGGGATTTCTCCAATGGTGACTTTAAAACAGTTAGAGTTTAATGGCTGTGAGAGGGAAAAAACAACATTGTCCACAATACTAACCTAATTGACAATGTGAAAAGAAGGAAGCCTGTACAGAATAAAAATATGACAAAACTTGCATCCTGTTTGCAACAAGGCACTGAAGTAATACTGCAAAAAAAGTATCAAATTGAATTGAAGACTGCAATTGGATTAAAATATTTATCAAAGATATTTCTACATTTTGGTATTTTGTTCCTGTAAGCCATTTAACAACTATAACGCAGGAACACACATCAGCTAACGTTATTATAACTAACATTGTAATTGGAGTTGGATACAGTTACATACAGTGGCTTGGCATTGTTGGGGGTTTGTATCATTTACACAACATGCTTACCACTTTGAAGATGCAACATATTTTTTATCGTGAAACAAACGAGAAATAAGAAATCAAATAAAACTTGAACGTGGCAGCAGGTAGCCTAGTGTTTAGAGCATTGGGCCAGTACTCTACTGTTAGGGGCAGCAGGTAGCCTAGTGTTTAGAGCATTGGGCCAGTACTCTACTGTTAGGGGCAGCAGGTAGCCTAGTGGTTAGAGCATTGGGCCAGTACTCTACTGTTAGGGGCAGCAGGTAGCCTAGTGGTTAGAGCATTGGGCCAGTACTCTACTGTTAGGGGCAGCAGGTAGCCTAGTGTTTAGAGCATTGGGCCAGTACTCTACTGTTAGGGGCAGCAGGTAGCCTAGTGGTTAGAGCATTGGGCCAGTACTCTACTGTTAGGGGCAGCAGGTAGCCTAGTGGTTAGAGCATTGGGCCAGTACTCTACTGTTAGGGGCAGCAGGTAGCCTAGTGTTTAGAGCATTGGGCCAGTACTCTACTGTTAGGGGCAGCAGGTAGTCTAGTGTTTAGAGCATTGGGCCAGTACTCTACTGTTAGGGGCAGCAGGTAGCCTAGTGTTTAGAGCATTGGGCCAGTACTCTACTGTTAGGGGCAGCAGGTAGCCTAGTGTTTAGAGCATTGGGCCAGTACTCTACTGTTAGGGGCAGCAGGTAGCCTAGTGGTTAGAGCATTGGGCCAGTACTCTACTGTTAGGGGCAGCAGGTAGCCTAGTGGTTAGAGCATTGGGCCAGTACTCTACTGTTAGGGGCAGCAGGTAGCCTAGTGGTTAGAGCATTGGGCCAGTACTCTACTGTTAGGGGCAGCAGGTAGCCTAGTGGTTAGAGCATTGGGCCAGTACTCTACTGTTAGGGGCAGCAGGTAGCCTAGTGGTTAGAGCATTGGGCCAGTACTCTACTGTTAGGGGCAGCAGGTAGCCTAGTGGTTAGAGCATTGGGCCAGTACTCTACTGTTAGGGGCAGCAGGTAGCCTAGTGTTTAGAGCATTGGGCCAGTACTCTACTGTTAGGGGCAGCAGGTAGCCTAGTGGTTAGAGCATTGGGCCAGTACTCTACTGTTAGGGGCAGCAGGTAGCCTAGTGGTTAGAGCATTGGGCCAGTACTCTACTGTTAGGGGCAGCAGGTAGCCTAGTGGTTAGAGCATTGGGCCAGTACTCTACTGTTAGGGGCAGCAGGTAGCCTAGTGGTTAGAGCATTGGGCCAGTACTCTACTGTTAGGGGCAGCAGGTAGCCTAGTGTTTAGCCTGAGCTGTTTGGAGAGCTCCTTGGTCTTCATGGTGCCGCTTGCTTGGTGGTGCCCTTTGATTAGAGGTGTTGCAAACTCTGAGGCCTTTCAGAACAGGTGTGTGTATATATACTGAGATCATGTGACAGATCATGTGACACTTAGATTGCACACAGATGGACTTCACTTATCTAATCATGTGACTTCTGAAGATAATTGGTTGCACCAGATCTTATTTAGGGGCTTCATAGCAAAGGGGGTGAAAACATAAACACCCACCACTTTTCCATTATAAAAAATAAATAACATTGAAACAAGTTTTTTTTTCATTTCACTTCACCAATTTGGACTATTTTGTGTATATGTCCATTACATGATATCCAATTAAAAATCTATTTAAATTACAGGTTGTCGTGCAACATAATAAGATAAACGCCATGGGGGATAAAAACTTTTGCAAGGCACTGTAAAAGACCTTAAATACACATAATGAAGTAAGCACGTATTTGGCCATGGAGCACGTTCTGATTGGCCAGTGACCCACAACCCACAACTTGAAGTAAGCACGTATTTGGCCATGGAGCACGTTCTGATTGGCCAGTGAGGGGCCAAGCCGCGACACACCCACAACTTGAAGTAAACACGTATTTGGCCATGGAGCACGTTCTGATTGGCCAGTGAGGGGCCAAGCCGCGACACACCCACAACTTGAAGTAAACACGTATTTGGCCATGGAGCACGTTCTGATTGGCCAGTGAGGGGCCAAGCCGCGACACACCCACAACTTGAAGTAAACACGTATTTGGCCATGGAGCACGTTCTGATTGGCCAGTGAGGGGCCAAGCCGCGACACACCCACAACTTGAAGTAAACACGTATTTGGCCATGGAGCACGTTCTGATTGGCCAGTGAGGGGCCAAGCCGCGACACACCCACAACTTGAAGTAAACACGTATTTGGCCATGGAGCACGTTCTGATTGGCCAGTGAGGGGCCAAGCCGCAACACACCCACAACTTGTTCATTCATCAGAACTCAGCCCTTTCCAGCCAAAGCCAGCAAGTGCTCTGATAATTGTGATAGTGAAATTTCCTCAACCCTGTTCCAGCCCAGCCCTGTGGCCCAGTCTCTGGCCCTGTTCCCTCCCCAGCCCTGTGGCCCAGTCTCTGGCCCTGTTCCCTCCCCAGGCCTGTGGCCCAGCTTCTTGCTGTTCAGGGAGGAGAGGAGAGGAGAGGAGAGGAGAGGAGAGGAGAGGAGAGGAGAGGAGAGGAGAGGAGAGGAGAGGAGAGGAGAGGAGAGGAGAGGAGAGGAGAGGAGAGGAGAGGAGAGGAGAGGAGAGGAGAGGAGAGGAGAGGGAGGGGGATCCCAGCTGAGGCAGTGTGGGAAAATGATCTGGCTCGGCATGTGCACACCCAATTACCCACAACCCCCCGGCAGGTGACCCAGGTCACTGGACTGTATAGTGAAACAGCAGTCGCCCGTATGAATGGACAGGCTGGCGGACTGCTTTGTGGAGTAACAGACTTGTTGTGTCCACTTGGGGTACTTGCTTCAAAAGGTGGTTTGTACTTGTTGATTGACCAATCACAGCTATTCACTGAATTCCCAATGAAACGACATTGACAACAGATATGGGATTGAATACCCAGAACATCCCAGGTCTGCATGCAGATGATATTCATTTAGGCAGTGTTTGGGATGCATGCCTTCCCCTATAGAGTATGTCAAACAGAGATGGCATGATATACAGAGTCTTCAGAGAGATTCAAACCCCCGTTGATTTATTCCACATTTGTTGTTGTGTTACAGCTTGAATTCACAATGGATTAAATCTATATATTTCTCTCTCCCATCTACGCACCTCATAATTACAAAGCGAGAACATGTTTTTAGACGTTTTTGCAAATGTATTGGAAATTAAATGCAGAAATATCTCATTTACGTAAATATTCACATCCCTGAGTTAATACATTGTAAAAGCACATTTGTTAGCAATTGCAGCTGTGAATCTTTCTGGGTAAATCTCTTAAGATCTTTCCACACCTAGATTGGGCAACATTTGTCCATTTTAATTTTAAAGTAGATTTAAGTCTAAACTGTAACTCGGCCACTCAGGAACATTCACTGTCTTCTTAGCAAGCAACTCCAGTGTATATTTGGCCTTGTGTTTTATATTATTGTCCTGCTGAAAGGTAAATTCATCTCCCAGTGTCTGCTGGAAAGCAGAATGAACCAGGTTTTCCTCTATGGTTTTGTCTGTGCATTCAGTTTTTTCCTCCTGAAAAACTCCCAAGTCCTTAACGATTACAAACATACCCATAACATGATGCAGCCACCACTACGCTTGAAAATATGGAGAGTGGGACTCAGTAATGTGTTGTATTGGATTTGCCCCAAACATAACACTTTGTATTGCAGACAAAAAGTGAATTTTGCAGTATTACTTTATTGCAGGGCTTTCCAACCCTGTTCCTGGAGAGCCACCCTCCTGTAGGTTTTAACTCCAACCCTGTTCCTGGAGAGCCACCCTCCTGTAGGTTTTAACTCCAACCCTGTTCCTGGAGAGCCACCCTCCTGTAGGTTTTAACTCCAACCCTGTTCCTGGAGAGCCACCCTCCTGTAGGTTTTAACTCCAACCCTGTTCCTGGAGAGCCACCCTCCTGTAGGTTTTAACTCCAACCCTGTTCCTGGAGAGCTACCCTCCTGTAGGTTTTCAATCCAACTCTAATCTAGCTAGATTCTAATAATCAGCTGGTCGATAAACTGAATCAGGCTAGTTACAACTGGGGTTGGAGTGAAAGCCTACAGGAGGGTATCTCTCCAGGAACAGGGTTGGAGTTAAAACCTACAGGAGGGTATCTCTCCAGGAACAGGGTTGAAGTTAAAACCTACAGGAGGGTATCTCTCCAGGAACAGGGTTGAAGTTAAAACCTACTACAGGAGGGTATCCCTCCAGGAACAGGGTTGAAGTGTCCTGCTTTAGTGCCTTGTTACAAACTGGATTCATGTTTTGGAATATTTTTTATTCTGTACAGGCTTCTTTTCACTCTGTCAATTATGTTCGTATTGTGGAGTAACTACAATGTTGTTGATCCATCCTCAGTTGTCTCCGATCACAGCCATTAAACTCTGTAACTGTTTTAAAGTCACCATTGGCTTCATGGTGAAATCCCTGAGCAGTTTCCTTCCTCTCCGGCAACTGAGTTAGGAAGGACGCCTGTATCTTTGTAGTGACTGGGTGTATTGATACACAATCCAAAGTGTAATTAATAACTTCACCTTGCTCAAAGGGATATTCGATGTCTACTTTTAAATTTTTACGCATCTACCAATAGGTGCCTTTCTTTGCAAGACTTTGGAAAACCTCCCTGGTCTTTGTGGTTGAATCTGTGTTTGAAATTCACTGCTGGACTGAGGGACCTTACAGATAATTGTATGTGTGGGGTACAGAGATGAGTCATTCAGAAATCACGTTAAACACTATTATTGCACACAGAGTGAGTCCATGCAACTTGTTATGTGACTTGTTAAAAGCACATTTTTACTCCTGAACTTATTTAGGTTTTCCAAAACAAAAGTGTTTGAATACTTATTGACTCAAAACATTTTAGCTTTGCATTATTTATTATTTTGTAAACATCTATCCATCTATAGGTGGTGTACTTAACTGTTACCTTCCCCTATAGATTATAATATGTAATATTTAATATGATATGCTGTTGTTGTGGTTCTGTCCATCTACAGGTGGTGTACTTAACTGTTACCTTCCCCTATAGATTATAATATGTAATATTTAATATGATATGCTGTTGTTGTGGTTCTGTCCATCTACAGGTGGTGTATGTGACTGTTACCTTCCCCTATAGATTATATTATATAATATGATATGCTGTTGTTGTGGTTCTGTCCTCCTATAGGTGGTGTACTTAACTGTTACCTTCCCCTATAGATTATATAATATAATATGATATGCTGTTGTTGTGGTTCTGTCCTCCTATAGGTGGTGTATGTGACTGCTACCTTCCCCTATAGATTATATTATATAATATGATATGCTGTTGTTGTGGTTCTGTCCTCCTATAGGTGGTGTATGTGACTGCTACCTTCCCCTATGTCATGCTGTTGGTCCTGCTGATCCGAGGGGTGACTCTGCCGGGGGCGTGGGAAGGAATCAAGTTCTACCTGTACCCTGACATCTCCCGCCTCTCAGACCCACAGGTAGGTACCGTCGCACGATCCAACATGGCCTCCTGGTCGCCTTCTCTCTCAGCCACGAGCAGTTAGTGTCTCAGCAACTGTCACCTTCGATCCAACATGGCATCCCTGTCACCTTCTCTCTCAGCCACGAGCAGTTAGTGTCTCAGCAACTGTCACCTTCGATCCAACATGGCCTCCCTGTCGCCTTCTCTCTCTCAGCCACGAGCAGTTAGTCTCAGCAACTGTCACCTTCGATCCAACATGGCCTCCCTGTCGCCTTCTCTCTCTCAGCCACGAGCAGTTAGTCTCAGCAACTGTCACCTTCGATCCAACATGGCCTCCCTGTCACCTTCTCTCTCTCAGCCACGAGCAGTTAGTGTCTCAGCAACTGTCACCTTCGATCCAACATGGCATCCCTGTCGCCTTCTCCCCCAGCTGCTGTTACTCTCTCAACAACTGTCAACCTAGGTCTGCTCGATCCAACATGGCCTCCCGGTCGCCTTCTCTCTAAGCCGTTAGCAGTTTGTCTCACAGCAACTGGGCAAATGTAAATGTGTGCCCTGTTCCCTTTATAGTGCACTACTTTTGTGCTAGCGTCTTTTACATCAAGCGGCCTCACCCTAAAGTAACAGGAGATTGGCCCCTGACCCTGTGAGCCATTCTGGCTCCTGGCCCAAAGGTCCGTGGTCCTGGCCCCGTTCTGGCTCCTGGCCCCGTGGTCCGTTCTGGCACCTGGCCCTAAGGGCCGTTCTGGCACCTGGCCCTAAGGGCCGTTCTGGCACCTGGCCCTAAGGGCCGTTCTCGCTCCTAGCCCTAAGGGCCACTCTGGCTCAGATAGAACATACCTTTCTTCACATAATGTTGGGCCTTGCACCGTAAGCCCTATACCCCTATACCCTATAACCCTATACACCTATACCCTATAACCCTATACCCCTATACCCTATAATCCTATACCCCTATACCCTATAACCCTATAACCCTTTACCCCTATACCCTATACCCCTATACCCCTATACCCTATACCCTATAACCCTATACCCCTACAACCCTATAACACTACAACCCTATACCCCTACAACCCTATACCCCTACAACCCTATACCCCTATAGCCCTACAACCCTATAGCCCTACAACCCTATACCCCTACAACCCTATACCCTACAACCCTATACCCTACAACCCTATACCCCTATACCCCTACAACCCTATACCCCTATACCCCCTACAGCCCTATACCCCTACAGCCCTATACCCCTACAACCCTATACCCATATAACCCTATACCCCTATAACCATATACCCCTATACCCCTACAACCCTATACCCCTATACCCCTATACCCCTATACACCTATACCCCTATACCCCTACAACCCTATAACCCTATACCCCTACAACCCTATACACCTATACCCCTATACCCCTATACCCCTATACCCCTACTACCCATATACCCCTATACCATATACCCCTATACCCCTATACCATATACCCCTATACCATATACCCCTACAACCCTATTACCCTATACCTCTATATCCCTATACCCTATACCCCTATACCATATACCCCTATACCATATACCCCTATACCATATACCCCTACAACTCTATACCATATACCCCTACAACCCTATAAACCTATACCCCTACACCCCTATACCCCTATACCCCTATACCCCTATACCCCTATACCCCTATACCCCTACAACCCTATACCCCTATACCCCTACAACCCTAACCCTATACCCCTATACCCTATACAACCCTATACCCCTATACACCCTATACCCCTATACCCCTATACCCCTACAACCCTATACCCCTATACCCCAACCCTATACCCCTATATACCCCTATACCATATACCCCTACAACTCTATACCATATACCCCTACAACCCTATAACACTATACCCCTATACCCTATACCCATATACCATATACCCCTACCCCTACAACCCTATATCCCTATACCCCTATAACTCATACCCCTATACCCTATACCCCTACAACCCTTTACCCCTACACCCTATACCCCTATAACTCATACCCATATACCCTATACCCCTATACCCCTATACCCTTACACCCCCATACACCTACAACCCTACAACCCTATACCCCTACAATCCTATAACCCTATACCCCTACAACCCTATAGCCCTATACCCCTACAACCCTATACCCCTACAACCCTATACCCCTACAACCCTATACCCCTATACCCCTACAACCCTATAGCCCTACAACCCTATACCCCTACAACCCTATACCCTACAACCCTATACCCCTATATCCCTACAACCCTATACCACTATATCCCTACAACCCTATACCCCTATACCATATACCCCTATACCCCTATACCATATACCCCTACAACTCTATACCCTATACCCCTACAACCCTATTACCCTATACCCTATAACCCTATACCCCTACAACCCTATAACACTACAACCCTATACCCCTACAACCCTATACCCTACAACCCTATACCCCTATACCCCTAAAACCCTATACCCCTACAACCCTATACCCCTACAACCCTATACCCCTACAACCCTATACCCTACAACCCTATACCCTACAACCCTATAACCCTATACCCCTATAACCCTATACCCCTATAACCCTATACCCCTATACCCCTATACCCCTATACCCCTATACCCCTACAACCCTATACCCCTATACCATATACCCCTATACCATATACCCCTATACCCCTACAACTCTATACCCTATACCCCTATACCATATACCCCTATACCCTACAACCCTATAGCCCTATACCCCTACAACCCTATACCCCTACAACCCTATACCCCTATACCCCTACACCCCTATAACCCTATACCCCTATACCATATACCCCTATACCCCTATACCATATACCCCTACAACTCTATACCCTATACCCCTACAACCCTATTACCCCATACCCCTATACCATATACCCCTATACCATATACCCCTACAACTCTATACCATATACCCCTACAACCCTATAAACCTATACCCCTATAACACTATACCCCTATACCATATACCCAAATACCATATACCCCTACCCCTACAACCCTATATCCCTATACCCCTATAACTCATACCCCTATACCCTATACCCCTATAACTCATACCCCTATACCCTATACCCCTATAACCCTTTACCCCTACAACCCTATAACCCTATACCCCTATAACTCATACCCATATACCCTATACCCCTATACCCCTATACCCTTACCCCCCATACCCCTACAACCCTACACCCCCATACCCCTACAACCCTACACCCCCATACCCCTACAACCCCTATACCCCTACACCCCCATACCCCTACAACCCTATACCCCTATACCCCATAACCCCCCTACAACCCTATACCCCTATAACCCTATACCCCTACAACCCTATAACCCTATACCCCTACAACCCTATACCCCTATACCCCTACAACCCTATACCCCTATACCCCTACAACCCTATAGCCCTATACCCCTACAACCCTATACCCCTACAACCCTATACCCCTATACCCCTATACCCCTATACCCCTATACCCCTATAACCCTATACCCCTATACCATATACCCCTATACCCCTATACCCCTACAACTCTATACCCTATACCCCTACAACCCTATTACCCCATACCCCTATACCATATACCCCTATACCATATACCCCTACAACCCTATAAACCTACACCCCTATAACCCTATACCCCTATACCATATTACCCTATACCCCTATACCCCTACCTCTACAACCCTATATCCCTATAACTCATACCCCTATACCCTATACCCCTATAACCCTATACCCCTATACCCTATACCCCTATACCCCTACACCCCCATACCCCTACAACCCTATAACCCTATACCCCTATAACTCATACCCATATACCCCTATACCCCTATACCCCTACAACCCTACACCCCCATACCCCTACAACCCTACACCCCCATACCCCTACAACCCTACACCCCCATACCCCTACAACCCTATACCCCCAACCCTACCCTACAACCCTATACCCCTATACCCCTACAACCCTATACCCCTACAACCCTATACCCCTATACCCCTACAACCCCCCCATACCCCCCTACAACACCCCCCTATAACCCCTACACCCCCATACCCAATACAACCCTACACCCCCATACCCCTACAACCCTACACCCCCATACCCCTACAACCCTATACCCCCATACCCCTACAACCCTATACCCCTATAACTCATACCCCTATACCCTATACCCCTATACCCCTATATCCCAATATCCTTATACCCTTACAACCCTACCTCCCTATACCCCGATAACGCTATTCACACAGGACTAGTACTATAGAACATCGGGTATGTAAATATTACCCCAGCATGTCAGTTTGTCCAGTGGATGATTCGGTTGAGATTAGTTTTACCAATCTGCCTGTGTCCTCATTTTTTCCCCCTCATTCACAGTTGACCGTTATGACAGAAGCCTGGAGGCTCTTCTCAGCGTGAAGATAGTTCACATGTCTAGGGACAGTCTAATATTGACCTTCAGTTCACATGTCTAGGGACAGTCTAATATTGACCTTCAGTTCACATGTCTAGGGACAGTCTAATAGTGACCTATTGACCTTCAGTTCACATGTCTAGGGACAGTCTAATAGTGACCTAATGACCTTCAGTTCACATGTCTAGGGACAGTCTAATATTGACCTTCAGTTCACATGTCTAGGGACAGTCTAATATTGACCTTCAGTTCACATGTCTAGGGACAGTCTAATATTGACCTTCAGTTCACATGTCTAGGGACAGTCTAATAGTGACCTAATGACCTTCAGTTCACATGTCTAGGGACAGTCTAATATTGACCTAATGACCTTCAGTTCACATGTCTAGGGACAGTCTAATATTGACCTTCAGTTCACATGTCTAGGGACAGTCTAATATTGACCTTCAGTTCACATGTCTAGGGACAGTCTAATAGTGACCTAATGACCTTCAGTTCACATGTCTAGGGACAGTCTAATATTGACCTTCAGTTCACATGTCTAGGGACAGTCTAATATTGACCTTCAGTTCACATGTCTAGGGACAGTCTAATATTGACCTTCAGTTCACATGTCTAGGGACAGTCTAATATTGACCTAATGACCTTCAGTTCACATGTCTAGGGACAGTCTAATATTGACCTTCAGTTCACATGTCTAGGGACAGTCTAATATTGACCTAATGACCTTCAGTTCACATGTCTAGGGACAGTCTAATATTGACCTAATGACCTTCAGTTCACATGTCTAGGGACAGTCTAATATTGACCTAATAACAAAGCATATTAACAAGAACCATGGACTTTTAACCTGCAGACATTTAATTACCTGATGGATTTGGCAAGTTATCAATTCATTGGCACAATATTGTCCACTTCTTCGTCTTTTAAAAGGACGGGCACTGGGTTGGTTGATATGTGACAAAAACCGATCCTTCATCTGTAGGCTACGAACATAGCACTTCAGTTCTGACCCAAACTGGGCCCAGTACCTGTTCAACTCTGTAATATCCCTCATAACACAGGGATGGAAGTGGAATCTCAATTCAATGGCTCAGACACAAGAGGCATGTGGCAGGGTCTACAGTCAATCACGGACTACAAGATGAAATCCAGCCCAGTTGATTTGATTTGATTTGACGATTCACACTGGAGAAGTATTATCAGAGGACATCGGAGTTTTCAGAATTAAAAACAAATGTTTTTAGGGCTGGGATAATAAAAATTACTGACATGGCAGATTCGGACGGGACCAAAATTACAGACGTGGTGATTTGTGTCCGTGCACACAAACAATTACATTAGCTGAGCTCCCCCAGTAAAACATGTCTGTACCCCTATACCCCTATACCCCTATACCCTATACCCTATATCCCTATACCCTATACCCTATACCCTATATCCCTATATCCCTATATACCTATATCCCTATATCCCTATACCCTATACCCCTATATCCCTATACCCCTATATACCTATATACCTATATCCCTATACCCTATACCCCTATGCCCCTATGCCGCTATACCCCTATATCCCTATATCCCTATACACCTATATCCCTATATCTCTATACCCTATATCCCTATATCCCTATACCCCTATACCCTATATCCCTATATCCCTATACCCCTATACCCCTATATCCCTATATCCCTATACCCCTATAGCCCTATATACCTCTATACCCTATACCTCTATACCCTATACCCTATATCCCTATACCCCTATATCCCTATACCCTATATCCCTATACCTCTATACCCCTATATCCTTATACCCCTATACCCCTATACCTCTATACCCCTATACCCTATACCTCTATACCCCTTTATCCCTATACCTCTATAGCCCTATATACCTATACCCCTATATCCCTATATCCCTATACCTCTATGCAGGGAAAAGGGTTCCATTCAGGACTCTCAGAGCGGTGACAGCAGTGGTAGCTAGCTGACTATAGGAGGTAGAGGTGTAGTGGTAGCTAGCTGACTATAGGAGGTAGAGGTGTAGTGGTAGCTAGCTGACTATAGGAGGTAGAGGTGTAGTGGTAGCTAGCTGACTATAGGAGGTAGAGGTGTAGTGGTAGCTAGCTGACTATAGGAGGTAGAGGTGTAGTGGTAGCTAGCTGACTATAGGAGGTAGAGGTGTAGTGGTGGGGTGTTGACTATAGGAGGTAGAGGTGTAGTGGTAGCTAGCTGACTATAGGAGGTAGAGGTGTAGTGGTGGGGTGTTGACTATAGGAGGTAGAGGTGTAGTGGTGGGGTGTTGACTATAGTTGACTATAGGAGGTAGAGGTGTAGTGGTGGGGTGTTGACTATAGTTGACTATAGGAGGTAGAGGTGTAGTGGTGGGGTGTTGACTATAGGAGGTAGAGGTGTAGTGGTGGGGTGTTGACTATAGGAGGTAGAGGTGTAGTGGTGGGGTGTTGACTATAGGAGGTAGAGGTGTAGTGGTGGGGTGTTGACTATAGTTGACTATAGGAGGTAGAGGTGTAGTGGTGGGGTGTTGACTATAGGAGGTAGAGGTGTAGTGATGGGGTGTTGACTATAGGAGGTAGAGGTGTAGTGGTGGGGTGTTGACTATAGGAGGTAGAGGTGTAGTGGTAGCTAGCTGACTATAGGAGGTAGAGGTGTAGTGGTAGCTAGCTGACTATAGGAGGTAGAGGTGTAGTGGTGGGGTGTTGACTATAGGAGGTAGAGGTGTAGTGGTAGCTAGCTGACTATAGGAGGTAGAGGTGTAGTGGTGGGGTGTTGACTATAGGAGGTAGAGGTGTAGTGGTGGGGTGTTGACTATAGGAGGTAGAGGTGTAGTGGTGGGGTGTTGACTATAGGAGGTAGAGGTGTAGTGGTGGGGTGTTGACTATAGGAGGTAGAGGTGTAGTGATGGGGTGTTGACTATAGGAGGTAGAGGTGTAGTGGTGGGGTGTTGACTATAGGAGGTAGAGGTGTAGTGGTGGGGTGTTGACTATAGGAGATAGAGGTGTAGTGGTAGCTAGCTGACTATAGGAGGTAGAGGTGTAGTGGTGGGGTGTTGACTATAGGAGATAGAGGTGTAGTGGTAGCTAGCTGACTATAGGAGATAGAGGTGTAGTGGTGGGGTGTTGACTATAGGAGGTAGAGGTGTAGTGGTGGGGTGTTGACTATAGGAGGTAGAGGTGTAGTGGTGGGGTGTTGACTATAGGAGGTAGAGGTGTAGTGGTGGGGTGTTGACTATAGGAGGTAGAGGTGTAGTGGTGGGGTGTTGACTATAGGAGGTAGAGGTGTAGTGGTAGCTAGCTGACTATAGGAGGTAGAGGTGTAGTGGTAGCTAGCTGACTATAGGAGGTAGAGGTGTAGTGGTAGCTAGCTGACTATAGGAGGTAGAGGTGTAGTGGTAGCTAGCTGACTATAGGAGGTAGAGGTGTAGTGGTAGCTAGCTGACTATAGGAGGTAGAGGTGTAGTGGTAGCTAGCTGACTATAGGAGGTAGAGGTGTAGTGGTAGCTAGCTGACTATAGGAGGTAGAGGTGTAGTGGTGGGGTGTTGACTATAGGAGGTAGAGGTGTAGTGGTGGGGTGTTGACTATAGGAGGTAGAGGTGTAGTGGTGGGGTGTTGACTATAGGAGGTAGAGGTGTAGTGGTGGGGTGTTGACTATAGGAGGTAGAGGTGTAGTGGTGGGGTGTTGACTATAGGAGGTAGAGGTGTAGTGGTGGGGTGTTGACTATAGGAGGTAGAGGTGTAGTGGTGGGGTGTTGACTATAGGAGGTAGAGGTGTAGTGGTAGCTAGCTGACTATAGGAGGTAGAGGTGTAGTGGTAGCTAGCTGACTATAGGAGGTAGAGGTGTAGTGGTAGCTAGCTGACTATAGGAGGTAGAGGTGTAGTGGTAGCTAGCTGACTATAGGAGGTAGAGGTGTAGTGGTAGCTAGCTGACTATAGGAGGTAGAGGTGTAGTGGTAGCTAGCTGACTATAGGAGGTAGAGGTGTAGTGGTAGCTAGCTGACTATAGGAGGTAGAGGTGTAGTGGTGGGGTGTTGACTATAGGAGGTAGAGGTGTAGTGGTGGGGTGTTGACTATAGGAGGTAGAGGTGTAGTGGTGGGGTGTTGACTATAGGAGGTAGAGGTGTAGTGGTGGGGTGTTGACTATAGGAGGTAGAGGTGTAGTGGTGGGGTGTTGACTATAGGAGGTAGAGGTGTAGTGGTGGGGTGTTGACTATAGGAGGTAGAGGTGTAGTGGTGGGGTGTTGACTATAGGAGGTAGAGGTGTAGTGGTGGGGTGTTGACTATAGGAGGTAGAGGTGTAGTGGTGGGGTGTTGACTATAAAGGTGTTCTCAACTGGCCTACCTGGTTAAATAAAGGTGTTCTCAACTGGCCTACCTGGTTAAATAAAGGTGTTCTCAACTGGCCTACCTGGTTAAATAAAGGTGTTCTCAACTGGCCTACCTGGTTAAATAAAGGTGTTCTCAACTGGCCCACCTGGTTAAATAAAGGTGAAATAAAAAAATAACATACAGTATGAACCCTGCCACGGACAGTTCAACTAGAGTGCCGAACTAGGTACTAGGTAATACTATGTAATACTAGGTACTAGGTAATACTATGTAATACTAGGTACTAGGTAATACTATGTAATACTAGGTACTAGGTAATACTATGTAATACTAGGTACTAGGTAATACTAGATAATACTAGATAATAGGTAATAGGTAATACTAGGTAATAGGTAATACTAGGTACTAGGTAATACTATGTAATACTAGGTACTAGGTAATACTATGTAATACTAGGTACTAGGTAATACTATGTAATACTAGGTACTAGGTAATACTATGTCATACTAGGTACTAGGTAATACTAGATAATAGGTAATACTAGGTAATAATACTAGGTAATAGGTAATACTAGGTAATAGGTAATACTAGGTAATAGGTAATACTAGGTAATACTAGGTAATAGGTAATACTAGGTAATAGGTAATACTAGGTACTACTGGGTACTAGGTAATACTAGGTACTAGGTAATACTAGGTGCTAGGTAAGGTAAGGTGTAGGTAATAGCAGTTATTGTACAGTAAGCCAACAAGGCAGAGAGATGAGTAATGTGTTTAATGTTTGATGTCAGCTAGTCAGTCAGTCAGTCAGTCAGCCAACTAGCCAGTCAGTCAGCCAGTCAGCTAGTCAGTCAGCCAACCAACCAGTCAACCAGCTAGTCAGTCAGCCAACCAGCCAGTCAGTCAGCCAGTCAGCCAGTCAGTCAGCCAGTCAGCTAGTCAGTCAACAAAAGAGGCTAGTCAGCCAGCTAGTCAGTCAGCCAACCATCCAGTCAGTCAGCCAGCCAGCTAGTCAGTCAGACAGCCTGCCAGCTAGTCAGTCAGTCAGCCAGTCAGCTAGTCAGCCAGCTAGTCAGTCAGCCAACCATCCAGTCAGTCAGACAGCCTGCCAGCTAGTCAGTCAGTCAGGCATCCAGTCAGCCAGCCAGCCAGCCAGCCAGCCAGCCAGCCAGCCAGCCAGCCAGCCAGCCAGTCAGTCAGTCCTTTACTACACTGGGCTGCTCTCTGCTCTCCATATTGATTGCGGCCTGTCTTTGGTGAACCTCGGGGATAGTGTCTGGATCAAAGCCTGCTGCTTGTCCTAGTCTTTACAGCTGCCATTGACTGCCAATACGCTGTTTATCATGCATGAGATGTGGATACGAGTAGTAGACTCCTCTGTGCTGATTAATGAGGAAGAGGGGATGTGTGAGAGTAAAGGAGAGCCAGAGAGGAAAGAAAAGAGAGAGAGAAGAAAAATACAGAGAGCAGGAGAGAGAGAAGAAAAGAGAGAGAAGAAAAAGACAGAGAGCATGAGAGAGAGAAGAAAAGAGAGAGAAGAAAAAGACAGAGAGCAGGAGAGAGAAGAAAAGAGAGAGAAGAAAAAGACAGAGAGCATGAGAGAGAGAAGAAAAGAGAGAGAAGAAAAAGACAGAGAGCAGGAGAGAGAGAAGAAAAGAGAGAGAAGAAAAAGACAGAGAGAAGACAGAGAGAAGACAGAGAGAAGAGAGAGAGAAGAAAAGAGAGAGAAGAAAAGAGAGAGAAGAAAAGAGAGAGAAGAAAAAGACAGAGCAGGAGAGAGAGAAGAAAAGAGAGAGAAGAAAAAGACAGAGAGAAGAGAGAGAGAAGAGAGAGAGAAGAGAGAGAGAAGAAAAAGACAGAGCAGGAGAGAGAGAAGAAAAGAGAGAGAAGAAAAAGACAGAGAGAAGAGAGAGAGAAGAGAGAGAGAAGAAAAGAGAGAGAAGAAAAGAGAGAGAAGAAAAGAGAGAGAAGAAAAGAGAGAGAAGAAAAGAGAGAGAAGAAAAGAGGGAGAAGAAAAGAGAGAGAAGAACGCGCGAGAGGGGGAGAAAAAGACTGTGAGAGAGAGAGAGACAGAGAGAGAGAGAGACAGAGAGACAGAGAGACAGAGAGACAGAGAGACAGAGAGACAGAGAGACAGAGAGACAGAGAGACAGAGAGACAGAGAGACAGAGAGACAGACACAGAGAGACAGAGAGACAGACACAGAGAGACCGTTGCTTCTGACACCATGTTTAATTAGATTTTAACAGGGACAATACAGGGTTTGTTCTCGCTCTCTGAGGACGGTTGTGTGCCCCTCTCCCTCTCCCCATACTTCACCTCTCCGTTTCTCTCCACCTCTCCTTCTATCTATCCCCCTCGTCCTCTCCTTCTATCTCTCCCCCTCCACTTCTCCCTCTCCACCTCCTCCTCTCCCTCTCCCCTTCATCTCTCCTTCTATCCCTCTTCCTCTCCCCATACTTCACCTCTTCCCCTCCTTCTATCTCTCCCCCTCCACCTCTCCTTCTATCTCTTCCCCTCCACCTCTCCCTCTCATTATCTTTCCCCCTCCAACTCTCCTATCTCTCCACCTCCTCCTCTCCCTCTACCCCTTCACCTCTCCCTCTCCTTCTATCTCTCCCCTTCACCTCTCCCTCTCCTTCCCCTTCTATCTCTCCCCCTCCACCTCTCCTTCTATCTCTCCACCTCCTCCTCTCCCTCTGCCTCTCCCTCTCCCTCTCCTTCTATCTCTCCCCTTTCATTCTGATGAGTTCTGATGATTCACTTCTGCTCTCAGAATAATCTGCTGCTTGGGATCCTACTGGAACGTCTTCCACAGCAAAGTGTTGTGTGGTCTGGAAAACAATGATGTTTTACGGAAGACAAATAGAGATCCCAGTCAGTGTCTCTCTGCTTGGTCGGACCATGAGGTTACATCCTACCTTGCGTCCCAACATCACCGAACACCAAACTCTGAAACACTGGCCCTCCATCCATCCAGACTCCAAATTTCAGAATCAGGCAACACATCAAAAAGTATTTCCCTGGACCGGAGCCCTCCTTCAGCCCTCTGAAATGTGGCCTGAGCTGGAGCCATGTCAACTCATCAACAGTAGTTTGTGTGTGTGTGTGTCCATCCGTGTGTCCGTCTCTGTGTGTGTGTCTCTGTGTGTGTCTCTGTGTGTGCCTCCGTGTGTGTGTCTCTGTGTGTGTTTCTCCGTGTGTGTCTCTGTGTGTGTCTCTGTGTGTGTCTCTGTGTGTGTCTCTGTGTGTGTCTCTGTGTGTTTCTGTGTGTGTGTCTCTGTGTGTGTTTCTCCGTGTGTGTCTCTGTGTGTGTTTCTCCGTGTGTGTCTCTGTGTGTGTCTCTGTGTGTGTTTCTCCGTGTGTGTCTCTGTGTGTGTCTCTGTGTGTGTCTCTCCGTGTGTGTCTCTGTGTGTGTCTCTGTGTTTCTCTGTGTGTGTGTCTCCGTGTGTTTGTGTGTGTCTCTGTGTGTGTGTCTCTGTGTGTGTCTCTGTGTGTGTCTCTGTGTCTGTCCGTGAGTTCTCTTGGTTTGTACACTCGCTGACACTGTCTCTGTCTAGCTTCATAATCTGCTTTATGTCTGTCTTTTGGATATTTGAAGCTGTAAATATTGATGATAGGAGGGTGCTCTCAGGGTGCTCTCAGGGTGTTGTCAGGGTGTTCTCAGGGTGTTGTCAGGGTGCTGTCAGGGTGCTGTCAGGGTGCTGTCAGGGTGCTGTCAGGGTGTTGTCAGGGTGTTCTCAGGGTGTTGTCAGGGTGCTGTCAGGGTGCTCTCAGGGTGCTCTCAGGGTGCTGTCAGGGTGCTGTCAGGGTGTTGTCAGGGTGTTGTCAGGGTGTTGTCAGGGTGTTGTCAGGGTGTTGTCAGGGTGTTGTCAGGGTGTTGTCAGGGTGTTGTCAGGGTGTTGTCAGGGTGTTGTCAGGGTGTTGTCAGGGTGCTGTCAGGGTGTTGTCAGGGTGTTGTCAGGGTGTTGTCAGGGTGTTGTCAGGGTGCTGTCAGGGTGCTGTCAGGGTGCTGTCAGGGTTCTCTCAAGGAAATTGTCTCTGAATCTCAAACCAAAAACCCCTCACCCCATTGTCCTAGGCACATCTCCCATCGGGACTTAAGGTGATATGAGAGGATCGGGTACATGTAGGTATGAGCTAAAATAGGGATAATTCCACGTGGCTTATCAGAGGGCAAGATGGATACCCTGACATCTATTTAACCCCCTGAGATCAAGGGCTACGGGTTGACTTCAGGCTCACCTCTGATAATCAGTCTTCTACCTCTGATATTCAGTCTTCTACCTCTGATATTCAGTCTTCTACGTCTGATAGTCAGTCTTCTACCTCTGATATTCAGTCTTTTACCTCTGCACCCATTCAGTCTTCTACCTCTGCACCTATTCAGTCTCACCTCTGATATTCAGTCTTCTACCTCTGATATTCAGTCTTCTACCTCTGATATTCAGTCTTCTACCTCTGATATTCAGTCTTCTACCTCTGATATTCAGTCTTCTACCTCTGATATTCAGTCTTCTACCTCTGATATTCAGTCTTCTACCTCTGATATTCAGTCTTTTACCTCTGCACCCATTCAGTCTTCTACCTCTGCACCTATTCAGTCTCACCTCTGATATTCAGTCTTCTACCTCTGATATTCAGTCTTCTACCTCTGCAACATGCAAAGGTAGAATTTAATTTGGAGTGTAAATGAAGCCCAGAGGCAGTTTTAACATCTAATCTACTTGGAGGATGTTGATCTATGATTTATGTGTTTTGTTCTCTCCCTGGGAGAGTCTTGAAAGCCTCTGGTTTCTACACTAGAGGTTTGTCTAACTACAGTCATTTGGAACAGTGTGTGATGGTGTGTGTGTGATGGTTTGTGTGATGGTGTGTTTGATGGTGTGTGATGGTGTGTGTGTGTCTAACTTCCATGACAGTTACAATCAGATGCATGAACTGGGATAGTGCCGTCAAGGTTCAAGGGTCAAGGGTTGCTGAAAAAAAAGGTTGCTTATTAAAACTACATGTAAAAAAAAGCATTGATCTGAATACAAACATGATTCTGATCGTTGTATGTCTTACTTTGTGTGATGGTGTGTGTGTGTGATGGTGTGTGTGATGGTGTGTGTGATGGTGTGTGTGTGTGATGGTGTGTGTGTGATGGTGTGTGTGATGGTGTGTGTGTGATGGTGTGTGTGTGTGATGGTGTGTGTGTGATGGTGTGTGTGATGGTGTGTGTGTGATGGTTTGTGTGATGGTGTGTGTGATGGTGTGTGTGTGATGGTGTGTGTGTGTGTGATGGTGTGTGTGTGTGTGATGGTGTGTGTGTGTGTGATGGTGTGTGTGTGATGGTGTGTGTGTGTGATGGTGTGTGTGTGATGGTGTGTGTGTGTGATGGTGTGTGTGATGGTGTGTGTGTGATGGTGTGTGTCTTGTGTCCCTCAGGTGTGTGTGATGGTGTGTGTGTGATGGTGTGTGTCTTGTGTCCCTCAGGTGTGGGTGTGATGGTGTGTGTGATGGTTTATGTGATGGTGTGTGTCTTGTGTCCCTCAGGTTTGGGTGGATGCTGGGACTCAGATCTTCTTCTCCTATGCCATCTGTTTGGGGTGCCTGACGGCCCTGGGGAGCTACAACAGCTACGACAACAACTGTTACAGGTTAGACTGACACACAGCCCTGGGGAGCTACAACAGCTACGACAACAACTGTTACAGGTTAGACTGACACACTGACAATACTACTGGTTAGACTGACACACAGCCCTGGGGAGCTACAACAGCTACGACAACAACTGTTACAGGTTAGACTGACACACAGCCCTGGGGAGCTACAACAGCTACGACAACAACTGTTACAGGTTAGACTGACACACTGACAATACTACTGGTTAGACTGACACACAGCCCTGGGGAGCTACAACAGCTACGACAACAACTGTTACAGGTTAGACTGACACACAGCCCTGGGGAGCTACAACAGCTACGACAACAACTGTTACAGGTTAGACTGACACACAGCCCTGGGGAGCTACAACAGCTACGACAACAACTGTTACAGGTTAGACTGACACACTGACAATACTACTGGTTAGACTGACACACAGCCCTGGGGAGCTACAACAGCTACGACAACAACTGTTACAGGTTAGACTGACACACAGCCCTGGGGAGCTACAACAGCTACGACAACAACTGTTACAGGTTAGACTGACACACAGACAATACTACTGGTTAGACTGACACACAGCCCTGGGGAGCTACAACAGCTACGACAACAACTGTTACAGGTTAGACTGACACACAGCCCTGGGGAGCTACAACAGCTACGACAACAACTGTTACAGGTTAGACTGAAACACAGACAATACTACTGGTTAGACTGACACACAGCCCTGGGGAGCTACAACAGCTACGACAACAACTGTTACAGGTTAGACTGACACACAGCCCTGGGGAGCTACAACAGCTACGACAACAACTGTTACAGGTTAGACTGACACACTGACAATACTACTGGTTAGACTGACACACAGCCCTGGGGAGCTACAACAGCTACGACAACAACTGTTACAGGTTAGACTGACACACAGACAATACTACCGGTTAGACTGACACACAGCCCTGGGGAGCTACAACAGCTACGACAACAACTGTTACAGGTTAGACTGACACACTGACAATACTACTGGTTAGACTGACACACAGCCCTGGGGAGCTACAACAGCTACGACAACAACTGTTACAGGTTAGACTGACACACAGACAATACTACCGGTTAGACTGACACACAGCCCTGGGGAGCTACAACAGCTACGACAACAACTGTTACAGGTTAGACTGACACACAGCCCTGGGGAGCTACAACAGCTACGACAACAACTGTTACAGGTTAGACTGACACACTGACAATACTACTGGTTAGACTGACACACAGCCCTGGGGAGCTACAACAGCTACGACAACAACTGTTACAGGTTAGACTGACACACAGCCCTGGGGAGCTACAACAGCTACGACAACAACTGTTACAGGTTAGACTGACACACTGACAATACTACTGGTTAGACTGACACAGCCCTGGGGAGCTACAACAGCTACGACAACAACTGTTACAGGTTAGACTGACACACAGACAATACTACCGGTTAGACTGACACACAGCCCTGGGGAGCTACAACAGCTACGACAACAACTGTTACAGGTTAGACTGACACACAGCCCTGGGGAGCTACAACAGCTACGACAACAACAGTTACAGGTTAGACTGACACACAGCCCTGGGGAGCTACAACAGCTACGACAACAACTGTTACAGGTTAGACTGACACACTGACAATACTACTGGTTAGACTGACACACAGCCCTGGGGAGCTACAACAGCTACGACAACAACTGTTACAGGTTAGACTGACACACAGCCCTGGGGAGCTACAACAGCTACGACAACAACTGTTACAGGTTAGACTGAAACACAGACAATACTACTGGTTAGACTGACACACAGCCCTGGGGAGCTACAACAGCTACGACAACAACTGTTACAGGTTAGACTGACACACAGCCCTGGGGAGCTACAACAGCTACGACAACAACTGTTACAGGTTAGACTGAAACACAGACAATACTACTGGTTAGACTGACACACAGCCCTGGGGAGCTACAACAGCTACGACAACAACTGTTACAGGTTAGACTGACACACAGCCCTGGGGAGCTACAACAGCTACGACAACAACTGTTACAGGTTAGACTGACACACTGACAATACTACTGGTTAGACTGACACACAGCCCTGGGGAGCTACAACAGCTACGACAACAACTGTTACAGGTTAGACTGACACACAGACAATACTACCGGTTAGACTGACACACAGCCCTGGGGAGCTACAACAGCTACGACAACAACTGTTACAGGTTAGACTGACACACAGACAATACTACTGGTTAGACTGACAATACTACAGGTTAGACTGACACACAGACAATACTACCGGTTAGACTGACAATACTACCGGTTAGACTGACACACATACAATACTACTGGTTCGACTGACACACAGACAATACTACCGGTTAGACTGACAATAATACCGGTTAGACTGACACACCGACAATACTACCGGTTAGACTGACAATACTACCGGTTAGACTGACACACAGACAATACTACCGGTAAGACTGACAATACTACTGGTTAGACTGACAATACTACTGGTTAGACTGACAATACTACTGGTTAGACTGACAATACTACTGGTTAGACTGACAATACTACCGGTTAGACTGACACACAGACAATACTACCGGTTAGACTGACACACAGACAATACTACCGGTTAGACTGACAATGCTACTGGTTAGACTGACAATACTACTGGTTAGACTGACAATACTACCGGTTAGACTGACAATACTACTGGTTAGACTGACACACCGAAAATACTACCGGTTAGACTGACACACAGACAATACTACTGGTTAGACTGACAATACTACCGGTTAGACTGACAATACTACCGGTTAGACTGACGATACTACCGGTTAGACTGACGATACTACCGGTTAGACTGACGATACTACCGGTTAGACTGACAATACTACCGGTTAGACTGACAATACTACCGGTTAGACTGACACACAGACAATACTACCGGTTAGACTGACACACAGACAATACTACCGGTTAGACTGACAATACTACTCGTTAGACTGACAATACTACCGGTTAGACTGACAATACTACTGGTTAGACTGACGATACTACTGGTTAGACTGACAATACTACTGGTTAGACTGACAATACTACAGGTTAGACTGACAATACTACCGGTTAGACTGGCACACAGACAATGCTACCGGTAAGACTGACAATACTACTGGTTAGACTGACACACAGACAATACTACCGGTTTGACTGACACACTGACAATACTACCGGTTAGACTGACAATACTACCGGTTAGACTGACAATACTACCGGTTAGACTGACAATACTACCGGTTAGACTGACAATACTACCGGTTAGACTGACAATACTACCGGTTAGACTGACACACAGACAATACTACCGGTTAGACTGACACACAGACAATACTACCGGTTAGACTGACAATACTACTCGTTAGACTGACAATACTACTCGTTAGACTGACAATACTACCGGTTTGACTGACAATACTACCTGTTAGACTGGCACACAGACAATGCTACCGGTAAGACTGACACACAGACAATACTACTGGTTAGACTGACAATACTACTGGTTAGACTGACAATACTACTGGTTAGACTGACAATACTACCGGTTAGACTGACAATACTACTGGTTAGACTGACAATACTACCGGTTAGACTGACAATACTACTGGTTAGACTGACACACAGACAATACTACTGGTTAGACTGACAATACTACCGGTTAGACTGACAATACTACTGGTTAGACTGACGATACTACTGGTTAGACTGACGATACTACCGGTTAGACTGACAATACTACCGGTTAGACTGACAATACTACCGGTTAGACTGACAATACTACCGGTTAGACTGACACACAGACAATACTACCGGTTAGACTGACAATACTACTCGTTAGACTGACAATACTACCGGTTAGACTGACAATACTACCGGTTAGACTGACAATACTACCGGTTAGACTGACGATACTACCGGTTAGACTGACAATACTACAGGTTAGACTGACAATACTACCGGTTAGACTGGCACACAGACAATGCTACCGGTAAGACTGACAATACTACTGGTTAGACTGACACACAGACAATACTACCGGTTTGACTGACACACAGACAATACTACCGGTTAGACTGACAATACTACCGGTTAGACTGACAATACTACCGGTTAGACTGACAATACTACCGGTTAGACTGACAATACTACCGGTTAGACTGACACACAGACAATACTACCGGTTAGACTGACACACAGACAATACTACCGGTTAGACTGACAATACTACTCGTTAGACTGACAATACTACTCGTTAGACTGACAATACTACCGGTTTGACTGACAATACTACCTGTTAGACTGGCACACAGACAATGCTACCGGTAAGACTGACAATACTACTGGTTAGACTGACACACAGACAATACTACCGGTTTGACTGACACACAGACAATACTACCGGTTTGACTGACACACAGACAATACTACCGGTTAGACTGACAATACTACTGGTTAGAGTGACAATACTACTGGTTAGAGTGACAATACTACTGGTTAGAGTGACAATACTACCGGTTAGACTGCCAATACTACCGGTTAGACTGACACACAGACAATACTACCGGTTAGACTGACAATACTACCGGTTAGACTGACACACAGACAATACTACCGGTTAGACTGACAATACTACCGGATAGACTGACACACAGAAAATAATACTGGTTAGACTGACACACAGACAATTCTACCGGTTAGACTGACAATACTACCGGTTAGACTGACAATACTACTGGTTAGACTGACAATACTACTGGTTAGACTGACAATACTACTGGTTAGACTGACAATACTACCTGTTAGACTGACAATACTACCTGTTAGACTGACAATACTACCAGTAAGACTGACACACAGACAATACTACCGGTTAGACTGACAATACTACTGGTTAGACTGACAATACTACCGGTTAGACTGACAATACTACCTGTTAGACTGACAATACTACCGGTTAGACTGACAATACTACTGGTTAGACTGACAATATTACCGGTTAGACTGACAATACTACCTGTTAGACTGACAATACTACCTGTTAGACTGACAATACTACCAGTAAGACTGACACACAGACAATACTACTGGCTTGACTAACCCAATTATGGGGTATTTGTGGGTCAGTGACTAATTTAATCCATTTCCATTCCAAATGTGTGTTCCATGGACTGCATTAGTAAATGTGTGTTCCAGGGACTGCATTAGTAAATGTGTGTTCCAGGGACTGCATTAGTAAATGTGTGTTCCAGGGACTGCATTAGTAAATGTGTGTTCCAGGGACTGCATTAGTAAATGTGTGTTCCAGGGACTGCATTAGTAAATGTGTGTTCCAGGGACTGCATTAGTAAATGTGTGTTCCAGGGACTGCATTAGTAAATGTGTGTTCCAGGGACTGCATTAGTAAATGTGTGTTCCAGGGACTGCATTAGTAAATGTGTGTTCCAGGGACTGCGTTAGTAAATGTGTGTTCCAGGGACTGCGTTAGTAAATGTGTGTTCCAGGGACTGCGTTAGTAAATGTGTGTTGCAGGGACTGCATTAGTAAATGTGTGTTCCATGGACTGCATTAGTAAATGTGTGTTCCAGGGACTGCATTAGTAAATGTGTGTTCCAGGGACTGCATTAGTAAATGTGTGTTCCAGGGACTGCATTAGTAAATGTGTGTTCCAGGGACTGCATTAGTAAATGTGTGTTCCAGGGACTGCATTAGTAAATGTGTGTTCCAGGGACTGCATTAGTAAATGTGTGTTCCAGGGACTGCATTAGTAAATGTGTGTTCCAGGGACTGCATTAGTAAATGTGTGTTCCAGGGACTGCATTAGTAAATGTGTGTTCCAGGGACTGCATTAGTAAATGTGTGTTCCAGGGACTGCATTAGTAAATGTGTGTTCCAGGGACTGCATTAGTAAATGTGTGTTCCAGGGACTGCATTAGTAAATGTGTGTTCCAGGGACTGCATTAGTAAATGTGTGTTCCAGCATTAGTAAATGTGTGTTCCAATACTGTAATTATAACGATGTGTTAGAGTGCAGGTTTTAAATGTATTTATGTGAATCCTGTGGTTCAGGAAAACAACAGAGTTATCAAATTAAGATTATGTCTGTCTGTCTGTCTGTCTGTCTGTCTGTCTGTCTGTCTGTCTGTCTGTCTGTCTGTCTGTCTGTCTGTCTGTCTGTCTGTCTGTCTGTCTGTCTGTCTGTCTGTCTGTCTGTCTGTCTGTCTGTCTGTCTGTCTGTCTGTCTGTCTGTGTCTGTCTGTCTGTCTGTGTCTGTCTGTCTGTCTGTCTGTCTGTCTGTCTGTCTGTCTGTCTGTCTGTCTGTCTGTCTGTCTGTCTGTCTGTCTGTCTGTCTGTCTGTCTGTCTGTCTGTCTGTCTGTCTGTCTGTCTGTCTGTGTCTGTCTGTCTGTCTCTGTCTCTGTGTCTGTCTCTGTGTCTGTGTCTGTGTCTGTCTCTGTCTCTGTCTCTGTCTCTGTCTCTGTCTCTGTCTCTGTCTCTGTCTCTGTCTCTGTCTCTGTCTCTGTCTCTGTCTCTGTCTCTGTCTCTGTCTGTCCCACAGGGACTGCATCATGCTGTGCTGTCTGAATAGTGGGACCAGCTTCGTGGCGGGCTTCGCCATCTTCTCTGTGCTTGGCTTCATGGCCCTAGAACAGGGTGTGCCCATCGAGGCCGTGGCAGAGTCTGGTAAAAAAGGATCATCTTGTTCTCTTTAGCACCAGACAATGTCAAATAAAGAAAAAGCGTCCATCTTGAGAAATGAAAACTTCTTAAGATTGTGTTTCCAATGAGTGCAGGTTTTTCCATTTCTGTCCAACCCTGCACTCAGAGGTCTTTGTGAAAGGACTGTTGAGCTGCAGGCCATGCAAGAGTCACTTCCGGATTGAATTTTTCTCAGGCTTTCGCCTGCAATATCAGTTCTGTTATACTCACAGACACTATTAGTTTATTTTTCCAAAAATGAAAATAATGCCCCCTAGATTCAAGAGGTTAAAGGACTGTTGAGCTGCATGCCAGTTCGTGGTTCTACAGACAAACCCAGCCTTCTGTATGACTGGAACTGATGGAGGAGGAGGATGATGATGTAACTGCCTTCCTCTCAGAAGCTCTTAGAGTAGTAGATCCACTGCTGCGTCTTATTCAAGTCCAACATCAATGATTCAGCTGTGTGGAGAGAGGCAGAGGCAGAGGCAGAGGCAGAGGCAGAGGCAGAGGCAGAGGCAGAGGCAGAGGCAGAGGCAGAGGCAGAGGCAGAGGCAGAGGCAGAGGCAGAGGCAGAGGCAGAGGCAGAGGCAGAGGCAGAGGCAGAGGCAGAGGCAGAGGCAGAGGCAGAGGCAGATGGGAGGACTTTGGCAGGACATGGGAGATGGGAGGAGTTTGTCTGATGGGAGGAGTTTGACAGGAGATGGGAGGAGTTTGACAGGAGATGGGAGGAGTTTGACAGGAGATGGGAGGAGTTTGACAGGAGATGGGAGGAGTTTGACAGGAGATGGGAGGAGTTTGACAGGAGATGGGAGGAGTTTGACAGGAGATGGGAGGAGTTTGGCAGGGCTTTTTGCAGGAGATGGTAGGAGTTTGACAGGAGATGGGAGGAGTTTGGCAGGGCTTTTTGCAGGAGATGGTAGGAGTTTGACAGGAGATGGGAGGAGTTTGGCAGGGCTTTTTGCAGGAGATGGTAGGAGTTTGACAGGAAACGGGAGGAGTTTGGCAGGGCTTTTTGCAGGAGATGGTAGGAGTTTGGCAGGAAACGGGAGGAGTTTGGCAGGTATTTTGCAGGAGATGGGAGGAGTTTGGCAGGAGATGGGAGGAAGTGAAAGGACAGACCAGTTGGCTCACAGAGGACTGTTTGTCTGCAGATTTCTGATTATTTGCATGTAAATAGCAAATTGCTGACATGTGTAATATGTTCTTCTGAATCTCATGTTCTTGATCACATTGAGTGCCATGTAGACAGTATGTAGACAGTACCTATCAACAGCCTAACCTTCGTAGTCTAAACCCTGAAGCTGTGTGTTGTTGTTGTTGCTAATGTTGTTATTGTTGTCGTTTACACCAGGTCCAGGCTTAGCCTTCATAGCCTACCCTAAAGCTGTGACCATGATGCCTCTGTCTCCTCTGTGGGCTTGTCTCTTCTTCATGATGCTCATTTTCCTGGGGCTGGACAGCCAGGTTAGGACACCAGGGGAGGAGGGAGGGGGGAACTGAGGAGAGAGGAGGGAGGGAGGGAGAGGGGGGGGAGAGGAGGGAGGTCAGGAGGGAGAGAGAGGGGGAGAGAGGGAGGGAGGGAGAGAGAGGGGGAGGGAGGGAGAGAGAGGGGGAGGGAGGGGGAGGGGAGGGAGAGAGGGGGGAGAGAAGGGGGAGGGAGAGAGAGAGGGAGGGAGGGAGAGAGGGGGGGAGGGAGGGAGGGAGGGAGGGGGAGGGAGGGAGGGAGGGAGGGAGGGAGGGAGGGAGGGGGAGGGGGTGAGGGAGGGAGAGAGAAAGGGGAGGTTGGGAGGGAGGGAGGGAGGGGGGAGAAGGGAGGGAGAGAGAGTGAGATGCAGGGAAGGAGAGAGAGAATGAGTTGTGTTGTGTTGTGTTGTGTAGTTTGTGTGTGTAGAGAGCCTGGTGACAGCGGTAATAGACATGTACCCAGAGACTTTCAGGAGAGGCTACCGTCGAGAAATGCTCATCCTGGGCTTGTCTATATGCTCCTTCTTCCTGGGGCTCATCATGTTGACAGAGGTAAGACCATAGTACTTCCTGCTTGTACTTCCTGCTTCACTCCCATTGGTACACTCAATATGGCCGCTGGTCCACACACCACAAAACATTGACTTGAATGGAAATGTCTGTTCTTGTAGTTATATTTCTGCCTATTTCCAAATGAACGTTTCATATAAGGAACTATACCACCAATACACTTCACTTTTTAAATTTCAGAAAATGTTAAGAAATGGGTCAAAATGGTGTTGAATGCTGTTACACTGAACTTAAGAAGGCTTTCGTTGGCTAAAAGCCCTTTCTGCTCAGTTCCTCTGTAAAGCACGGATAAATCTCACGTGCAGCCGACCTATGAATTATGCCATCGTTCAGATGGACTCACCTCTAAATGGCTGACCCACATTGATAATGGTTCAGATTATATAGCACAGAAACCCAGTAACTAAAACCCAAATCACCCACTAGAACCAGGTCAATTCAAAGTGTTTGGGACCTGATCATGTGTTGATGTGATCATGTGATCATGTGTTGATGTGATCATGTGATCATGTGTTGATGTGATGATGTGATCATGTGTTGATGTGATCATGTGATCATGTGTTGATGTGTTGATGTGATCATGTGATCATGTGTTGATGTCGTCAGGGTGGAATGTACGTGTTCCAGCTGTTTGACTCGTACGCGGCCAGCGGAATGTGTCTGCTGTTTGTGGCCATCTTCGAGTCAATATGTATCGGCTGGGTATACGGTAAGTCTCTCTCTCTATCTGTCTCTCTCTCTCTCTCTGTCTCTCTCTGTCTCTCTCTCTCTGTCTCTCTCTCTCTGTCTCTCTGTCTCTGTCTCTCTGTCTCTCTCTCTCTGTATGTCTCTCTCTCACACACACACTGAGTGCACAACACATTAAGGACACCTTTCCAGGACATAGACTGACCAGGTGAAAGCTATGATTCCTTATTGATGTCACTTGTTATTAAATCCACTTCAATCAGTGTAGATGAAGGGGAGGAGACGGGTTAAAGAAGGATGTTTAAACCTTGAGACGATTGAGACATGGTGCCTGCTGGGGTTTTCACGCTCAACAGTTTCCCGTGTGTATCAAGACTGATCCACCACCCAAAGGACATCCAGCCAACTTGACACAACTGTGGGGAAACATTGGAGTCAACAAGGGGCCAGCATCCCTGTTGAAACGCTTTCAGCACCTTGTAGAGTCCATTCCACAATGAATTAACTCAATATTAGGAAGGTGTTTTTAATGTTTTGTACACAAAGTGTATTTAATATACTGAACAAAAATATAAATGCAACTTATAAAGTGTTGGTCCCGTGTTTCACTATCAACCAATCACGTTCTCAGAAGGTCTCCTTAGCTGAAATAAAAGATCCCAGAAATGTTCCATATGCACAAAAAGCTTATTAATCTCAAAATGTGTTTCCATCCCTCTTAGTGAGCATTTCTCCTTTGCCAAGATAATCAATCCACCTGACAGGTGTGGCATATCAAGAAGCTGATTAAACAGCATGATCATTACACAGGTGCACTTTGTGCTGGGGACAATAAAAGGCCACTCTAAAATGTGCAGTTTTGTCAAACAGCAAAATTCCACAGATGTCTCAAGTTTTGAAGGAGCGTGCTATTGGCATGCTG